>NC_059356.1:50798589-50806089 GCF_019703515.2 Myxocyprinus asiaticus | reverse complement strand
TGCCCCCAACTCACGCCATTGGTCGAGTCAATGTTGCTGTGTCGGGCTGGGCGGGTCGCTTAAAACAGAAGAATTTTTATAGCAGCACAGACAGTGTTTACATTTTTTATGAAAATGAACAGATGAATGTCTTATAGATGTCTCTGCATATTAAACTGGGATAGAAAGAAGTATTTTAACATTTGACACACTTCAGCTTTTTGCTTGATTGGCCAAATTTAGTGAATTTTAAGACTGAATTGCTAAACAACAGATTCATTCTAGGGCTGCCAATTTAAAACGGAAATTTAGTGATTTTAAAAATAAAAACAACTGGCTAAATTAACGCAATTAACGCATACATAAAGTTTATATTTTCAGAGCACTTAAAGCTTGAAGTAAGTGTAGCGTAAGACAGCTGGTACACGTGATGGCTGTGCGGTATGCGTAAACATCACTCCCCTGGCCTCATGAGGTGCACTAGTCACTGACACTAGGGCTGTTGCCTTTAGCCTCCTCATTAGTGTGCCCACCTCCCATGCCAGCTGACCCCGGTTCGAATCCCACTCAGAGTGCATTAAACAAAAAACTTTGTTTTTCCAAGGTGAGTCAATAGGGGGCAGTCAGTGCAGCCTCAGAATGAGAGACGTTCACACAGGACGCGTTCTTGAAAGCTACTACATTTACTATGACACGTGTCCTAAAAACAAAGTGTTTATTATGCTGAAAACCAGTGAGATGCTTCAAAAGCATTCGTCTGACACATATGTACATAAACCAACAATTAAAAATAGTGCACGCTGCACAAGTCATTTGTAGCTTGCTAGCCTGCTTAGCATTGCTTATTCTTGCTTATTCACGTTCATCATTTTATCCTTTGCCATTTTACCATATGCTTCAGGTTTTTCTCTTTTCTTCTGTTTCAACTGCATGTATTTTACCGCACGGACCCATTTCTCTCTTTTTTCTTTTCTTTTTTCCCGCTTGTCTACATCTCGCATCTCGACTGTGTGCATTCGTTTTCTCCACTGTTTTACACGGGTTATTGCATCAATCATATGCTGATCAGGAACCACATCGATCTCAAACCCTCGCCGCTCAAGAACAACCATAACAACAACAACAACAAACAATTGTGGCATCCGCTCATGTTATTTCTTCCTGCATTGCATGTCACATGTTTACTATAGCTTCTTCCATCAGCAGTGACAGATTCACATGTGATAAATGTTCCAGCTGTTTATTGTTATAAACATGAGCCTCATCTGAAGGGTCGAGGAGGAGGTGTTGCTACAGTTTACAGTGAAGTTTTTGGTGTTACTCAGAGAACAGGATATAAGTTTAAGTCTTTTGAACTAATAATGCTTAATATGACACTTTCAGATATAAATAAAAAATCTCTGTCATCTTTTGCCCTTTCTATAGTACACAGATCGGATCTTGTAGTAACTGTAGATAGAGCTTTAATTGTTGATGACTTCAACATTCACATAAATAATGAAAATGACACAGCATTAGCATTTATCGATATTTTAAACTCTCTTGGAGTCAGATAAAATGTGACAGGACCAACTCATTGCCATAATCATATGCTTGATTCTGTCATATGGAGTTGATGTAGATACTATAGAAATTCTACTAATGTTACTCAATCTACACCATGCTATCATTCATGTAGAACAATTCTTTTGACCACTAGAGATAGCTTCACTAATAATCTTCCAGATCTATCTCATACACTCAGTAAGCCCCAATGTCTAGAAAAACATGATGAAATAACAGAAAATATAAATACAGTCTTCTTTAGCACTCTTGATAGTGTCGCCCCCCCTTTGATTAAAGAAAAATGGTACAATGATCACACTCATGCTCTCAAGAGAGCAGCTTGGAAAATGGAGCGCAGGTGGAAGAATATAAAATTAGAGGTATTTCGTGGTGCATGGAAGGATAGTGTCTGTAGCTACAGACAGGCACTAAAATCTGCCAGGTCAGCATATTTTAGCAAACTCATAGAAAATAACCACAACAATCCTAGGTGTTTATTCAGTACTGTGGCTTCATTGATTAGGAATAAAGCATCAGCTGAACCAGATATTCCATCGCAGCACAATAGTAATGACTTCATGAATTTCTTTACTGATAAAATTGAAATAATCAAATAAAATTGGAATTATACAATTAACTGTCACAGTACCTCAGAAAACAGTGTCTCATAATTTTCCTCACGTGCAACTTCAATTCTTCGCTGTCATAGGTCATGAAGAGCTAACTTGTTAGATCCAAAACCAACTAAGCTCTTAAAAGAGGTATTCCCTGTAATCTCAGAACCTCTTCTTAATATTATTAACTCCTTGCACTGTTCGGGATGCAGACACACTCTCTCAGTTTAAGTATAGACTAAAGGCTCATATATTTAGCCAGATATAAACCTAATCTATCCTTTAACTCACAATTAGGCTGCTTTAGTTAGGTCTGCCAGAACCAGAAACATTGATCATGATCTATAACACTGCAATACATTGAATGGCATCTATGCTAATATTATTCTATTTATTTCCCTGTCTCAACCTCGGGACTCCTATCCTGAGGTCACCAGAACCGGACGGATCCAGCTCCATTCCTGTTTGGTGTTGGACTTCACTGCTACGTGTCTCTGAGTGATGATGACTAAATACAGCCGGTGCCAGCCAGACATCACTTCAGTGTTTTACGATGGACTTCAGAGGATGAACTGATGCCAACTCCAACTGTAAGACATCAGATACTTCATATGCCACTGCCTGAACCTTGGATTTAGGATGGACCCCTCCAAACCTCACCAAAATGACCGGCCGGTTGAACTGTGATGCACCTCACTGATCACTGCCTACATCACCTTGGTCTAATGATGGACTACACTCTTATAATGGAATACATAGACTATCAATTAATTGCCAGCTAACAAGGACAATGCATCTATGTGAACTTCTGCAGTTAATCCAGGATGAACTTCAAATACATTAGTCATTAATCTTACAGTTCATACAAAATCTTTGTTTTAAACACTGACCCTTAACACTTACTTAGTTTAATAATTTTAAAACATGACTTGCACTATAAATAAGTAATATTGTCATTATATTCATGATGTAAGCCAGAGGGGAACTGGCCCCCACAGTGAGTCTGGTTTCTCTCAAGGTTATTTTTCTCCATTAATCAACATCTTATGGAGTTTTGTGTTCCTTACCACAGTCGCCTTCAGCTTGCTCACTGGGGTTATAAATACAATTATTATTTAATTACTTACTTTAAACACAATTCACAATCATATTTAATCAAACTACACAATGATGACTCTAAGACTTTATAGATATTACAGTTTCATTTTCTGTTAATGCATGATTTTCTGTAAAGCTGCTTTGAAATGATGTGTGTTGTGAAAAGCGCTATACTAATAAAAATGACGACTTGCAGAAGGAACACAAGAACAGGTCCTATGAGAACTCGACTGATTCAGTGTGCACCAGAGATAAGCTTATGTTCAATGATATGGGAATAACCCAACATATGGACTTCTTGAATCTAAACAGCGCTTTTACTGGTCTGCAACAATAATGCAACACATCTCAATTATAACAGTTCATATATTTATAATGATTTGAATTATTATGGATTATTTATATTGAATTACATTTATTTGTGGGCCTTTCTCAGCAAATATTAATACATGTGATTAATTTAATTGATCTGCGTGTCATGTTAATCCGTAATTCGTAAAAAAACACTCATGTCCTGATATCAACAGGCTCGAAAAACATAAAATGACATTAAATGCTACACATTAAGATGGAAAAGATCTCTTTTTAATGTTTTTAAGTATCACAACAGTAAATACAAACACTGAGTTTATGGTCATTGAGCGTGTGCTGGGGTCTCGGGTCGTTCTGACCCAATAAAACGGGTTAAATGGGAGTCGGGGCGGGGCTCAGTCCTCACTCTGCCTCTTCCTGCCTGTCCGTCTGCGTCGCTCCTTCTTGGTGGTTCTGCCGAGGCGGAGCTTGTTGTCATATGTGAATGACTTCCTGTCACCCTGCCCATTTTGACGCCTCATTTCCCGTTTCCCGTTGTGCTTCTTTTTGCTCTTTTTTGTCCGTTTAGTGTGAAGATGCAGCGACGCCGTGAGCGACTTAATCCTGCGGACAGAACGTAAAGCTCTTGTTGGTAACGGTTCTGATCCGAAACATAAGAGCTGTCCATTTAACATGCTCATTTATCTTTACGGGCCTTTCTCAGCAAGTATTGATTCAAGCCATTCATTCGATCAAAGTTACTAATCAACTGACATCCCAGAATAAAACAAAACTAATCAAATAATCACGATCAATGAGAAATGAGTGAAGCTGACGGTACTTTTTAGAGAGGATGGGGTTCCCTGATTTCTTTGGAAGAGCCTTCACTTTCTCTTCATCATCATCTTCCTCACAGTCTTCAGCATCCTGGAGAAACACACAAAACATCTGATCAATCGAGACCGCTCATAAACTGCATTCAAACCGAACGGATTCGATTTCTTCACCTGCACTCTTTCTGGCTCCAGTAATCTCGCTCCTGATAGGTCCAGGTCACTGATGGTCGTCACGGTAACGGTGTGGTTGGGATGATCGTACTGAACGCACTCGCTGGTCGCTGTGATCGCATCTTCCAGTTCATCTGCCTCATCTACACAATGTAAACACGACAGATAGAATGTTAATGTATAGTAAGAAAAACTTTCAAAATATCACATTGTTCCTTAACTTTAATTATAATACTTTAATATTACACATTAAATCATACAAACTGGTGTGACAGAATCACTTACCACCCCTGTCTGTGTAAAGTAAAAAAATGTAATCTGTAACCATGTCAAAAGTATTTTACCTGAGAATCTGAACCAGAATAAAGAGACTCACCCAGAGCTTCCCGTCGCTCCTTCAGCATCTTCGTGTATTGTTTATGTCTCTGGAGGAACATCAGAGATTCAGCAGCGGCTTCACACACACACACACACACACACACACACACACACACACACACACACATCATCATCATTATCATCATCCTCACCTCCTCTCTGACCCTCTTCTGCTCCTCCTTCAGCTTGTTCTTCATCTCCGTCAGTGCCGCTTTACGCCGCTCCACTTTCCTCTTGTGGAATCCCGTCAGGAATTCTCTAACACAAACACATCATTTCTCCAGCTGAATGTCAACATATATATTTACTCAGAGAATCATGCAAATATATGATTAAAAACTAATATATTTACAATCAATTATGCTAATTAATTTAGAATAAAAAGTAACTATACAAAATGTAATGTGAAAAATGTGTGAACACAAAAAAATATATTTATAAGAATATTTCAGCTCTGTAGGTCCATACAGTGCAAGTGAATGGTGACCAGAACTATGAAGCTCCAAAAAGCACATAAAGGCAGCATAAAAGTAATCCATAAGACTCCAGTGGTTTAATCCATGTCTTCAGAAGTGATATGATAGGTGTGGGTGAGAAACAGATCAATATTTCAGTTCTGGTCACCATTCACTTACGACCAGATATACCACACGAGCAAGGACTTAGTGTGGTACATCTGATCGGAATTATGCTTTTCGCACAGGAAAAACCCCATAGACTTCCACTGACATAATGTTCAGATAAGCAAGACTACTGAAACTCCAGCTGTCAAAAATTCAAATGTAAATAAGCCCACAGAAGGATGTAAATATGCCTTTAAATCTCTCACTCTGTCTTTATGTATCTAGTGAAAACTTTCAGACAAGGCTTTGATAAGCCAATATCAAAGTATCATATCACTATTTCATATCAGCGTGTTTTTCTTCAGCTTTTGTTAAAATAAAGAACTTTGAATGTTTTGAAACGTATGAAACTCTGTATTAGTTCATAAACAAATACACAGTAATGAATATTTTTAATGATAGTGTATTTAAACATACAGAGAGTGTTATTTTATATTATTCAGATCATGTGTGTTGAAATGAGATTAATTCATATTTAAACAGATATACAGTTATAGTTCATTCTCACTTACTGTCTGTCTTTATCATCGAACATCAGCACACATTTCTTCTTTTTCGCTGAAGGTTTAAACTTTGATTTCTGTTTAAACTGCCCGTTTTTTACCATTTTCGCGATGTTATTAAACACGTGTGACACGCTCCGAATGCAACTTCCGCTTCTGGGAGCGACCGGAAGTGCCAAAATAAAAGTCCGATTTTTAAAATAAAAGACCTCATGAAAATCCTTTCCGTTCATCTCTGTAGTTTTGGTATTTATCAGGCATTTATATTCGAAATTTACAGTCTTTCACTTCCTGACAAAGAGTCCAAAATATAGTTGTTTAAAAGCTGCTTTGAAACGATGTGTACTGTTAAAAGCGCTATACAAATCACTGCATTGTCACTTTTAAATGATATGACCAACATCCCAGCAAACACAGAACATTCCCCTAACGTTAGTGTATGGTTCCTGTTTATATTTTTGGGAACTATTTTCTAACGTTCTAAAAACTTTCTCTTTAGGTTCATTTTATAAACATAAACTAACATTCCCAGAACATTGCAGGGTGGTTTTTGTGGGATAACCTAAAAATAACATATACAGAATGTTCTCTAATGGTTATTTTTAGGTTTTATATTTAGTTCACATGTTTTAATATTTTTCAGAGAGGTTGATAGACAACAAAGATTGACATTAGTGCAGTACAGCCATGTGTAAAGTAAAAGTATCATGGAATATGGGAACTGAACACATTAAAATGAACAGATGTGGAAAGCATACCATATATATACAATATCTGCGTCTAATACATGCACACGCATTCGGTTCAAATCAAATCAAATCAAATCAAATCACTTTATTGTCACACAGCCATATACACAAGTGCAATGGTGTGTGAAATTCTTGGGTGCAGTTCCGATCAACATAGCAGTCGTGACAGTGATGAGACATATACCAATTTACAATAACATCAAATTAACACAACACAATTTAAACATCTGTTATACATAATTACACTCAACTTAAAACATCACATTAACACAACACAAATTAAACATCTGTTATACATAATTACACTCAACTTAAAACATCACATTAACACAACACAATTTAAACATCTGTTATACATAATTACACTCAACTTAAAACATCACATTAACACAACACAATTTAAACATCTGTTATACATAATTACACTCAACTTAAAACATCACATTAACACAACACAATTTAAGCATCTGTTATACACATAATTACACTCAACTTAAAACATCACATTAACACAACACAATTTAAACATCTGATATACACAATTACACACAACAATATACAAATACAAATAATAACATACACTGTACAATATACAATACACACAATATAGATACACATTAATCAAAAATAAAAAATAAAAATATATATAGTCAGTTGTTAAGAGAAAAATATATAAAAAAGTGTATATATATATATATATAGAATGTACAGTA
>NC_059356.1:50541089-50793589 GCF_019703515.2 Myxocyprinus asiaticus | reverse complement strand
ACTCTTTTCATTGTGAAAACAGATCAGTTTAGCCATTCAATTCAGAATTTGAACATGTAAATGATATTTTCATTCCGGTTTATGTTTGTTATGGTTGATTTTCATGTCCATGATCATCTACACTGTTTGTTCATTGTCATCATCGTTGAGTTTTGTGTGCTGAGTGTTCATATCTTGTGTGTCTGATTCACAACTCGTGATAAAAACAATCTTTGCAAACATCTCTTCCTCAATTCTGATTGAAAATTATATTATTTCTTTACTTTCAAAAGCATCATATAGTGTATTCTATACATCATCTGACATGAAGTTAACCAATAAACTGATTCATTTTCTCCAAACATCACAGTACAACAAACTGTGTTCTTAAACACAATTACACTAACTGGGAGAAAATGCATTACAAATAAGAAATTCCCATCCAAATTACACTAAACACCATAATGAAGACTTCAAACAAACACAATTTTCCCATAATGCAGTGCGATATTATAACTGATTTCTTCACAGTAATTTGTTGTGTTGTGACAATATTTTATTGTAAGAAATTGCTGTTAAATCTGGTGAAATCCAGGCCAGTTTTTACAGTGTGTGTATGTGTGTGTCTGTGTGTGTGTGTGTTTTTAGTGTGTGTGTGTGTGTGTGTGTGTGTGTGTGTTTTTAGTGTGTGTGTGTGTGTGTCTGTGTGTGTGTGTTTTTAGTGTGTGTGTGTGTGTTTTTAGTGTGTGTGTGTGTGTGTATGTCTGTGTGTGTGTGTTTTTAGTGTGTGTGTGTGTGTGTGTGTGTCTGTGTGTGTGTGTTTTTAGTGTGTGTGTGTGTGTGTGTCTGTGTGTGTGTGTGTGTCTGTGTGTGTGTGTTTTTAGTGTGTGTGTGTGTGTGTGTCTGTGTGTGTTTTTTAGTGTGTGTGTATGTGTATGTCTGTGTGTGTTTTTTAGTGTGTGTGTCTGTGTGAATGTGTGTGTGTTTTTAGTGTGTGTGTGTATGTCTGTGTGTGTGTGTTTTTAGTGTGTGTGTGTGTGTGTGTGTGTGTGTGTTTTTAGTGTGTGTGTGTGTGTGTCTGTGTGTGTGTGTTTTTAGTGTGTGTGTGTGTGTTTTTAGTGTGTGTGTGTGTGTGTATGTCTGTGTGTGTGTGTTTTTAGTGTGTGTGTGTGTGTGTGTGTCTGTGTGTGTGTGTTTTTAGTGTGTGTGTGTGTGTGTGTCTGTGTGTGTGTGTGTGTCTGTGTGTGTGTGTTTTTAGTGTGTGTGTGTGTGTGTGTCTGTGTGTGTGTGTTTTTAGTGTGTGTGTGTGTATGTGTGTATGTGTAGGTATGTGTCTGTGTGTGTGTTTTTAGTGTGTGTGTGTGTGTGTGTGTGTGTGTTTTTAGTGTATGTCTGTGTGTGTGTGTGTCTGTGTGTGTTTTTTAGTGTGTGTGTATGTGTATGTCTGTGTGTGTTTTTTAGTGTGTGTGTCTGTGTGAATGTGTGTGTGTTTTTAGTGTGTGTGTGTATGTCTGTGTGTGTGTGTTTTTAGTGTGTGTGTGTGTGTATGTCTGTGTGTGTGTGTCTATAATAATAATAATAATAATAATTATATTTATTTATCACACATATACAGTGAAATTCTTTTTTTTCACATATCCCAGTTAAGCTGGGGTCAGAGTGCAGGGTCAGCCATGATACAGCACCCCTGGAGCAGATAGGGTCAAGGGCCTTGCTCAAGGGCCCAACAGTGGCAACTTGGCAGTGCTGGGGCTTGAACCCCCAACCTTATAATCAGTAACCCAGAGCCTTAACCACTGAGCCACCACTGCCCCTGTCTGTGTGTGTGTGTGTGTGTGTGTGTGTGTGTGTGTCTGTGTGTGTTTTTAGTGTGTGTGTGTGTGTGTGTGTGTATGTGTGTGTCTGTTTTTAGTGTGTGTGTGTATGTCTGTGATGTGTGTGTCTGTGTATGTGTGTCTGTGTTTTTAGTGTGTGTGTATGTGTATGTGTGTGTCTGTGTGTGTGTTTTTAGTGTGTGTGTGTGTGTGTGTGTGTGTATGTCTGTGTGTGTGTGTCTGTGTGTGTGTGTTTAGTGTGTGTGTGTGTGTGTGTTTAGTGTGTGTGTGTGTGTGTGTGTGTTTAGTGTGTGTGTGTGTGTGTGTGTTTAGTGTGTGTGTGTGTGTGTGTGTGTGTTTTCATAGTGACTTACATTTTAGAAGTTCATTCCTGGTCTTGGGTTCATCAGTGATAATTTTAATGTCTGTGATTATGAGAATAAACAGACATAATTCATGTACATTTTCATTTATTTACATTATGTAAAATTGATCTCTGAAAGTAAATGAATATCTGTTACCTCTGTTAGATATCTTTTCCATGTGTTCTCTACAGAAATCCTCCAGTTGTTGTTTCAGTTGAGAGACAGATTTTATCACTTCATCAAAAGACAGAAGAGAACTGACAGTGATGTTGGGTAAGACTGGAGATCCAGGAGGTGCAGAGAAAGACTGATACAGAAAAACAACAGAAAACCTTCATCACCTCAACTACAGTTACATTTATACTGTCAGGATTAAATGAAATAGATCTGATAAAACACCGACTGTATCTGTTCTGTATGTGCAATAATCGTATGATGTTCTCATGAGGCTTCAGTGTGATGAATAGTAATGATGAGATGTGTTACCTGCAGGAACTGGATGTGATCATGTGTGTGTGAAAGCTGCTCCAGCTCAGCGTCTCTCCTCCTCAGATCAGTAATCTCCTGCTCCAGTCGCTCCAAGAGTCCTTCAGCTCGACTCACTGCAGCCTTTTCCTGATCTCTGATCAGCTGTGTCACCCCAGATCGTCTTCTCTCAATGGAGCGCATCAGTTCAGTAAAGATCCTCTCACTGTCCTCCACTGCTGTCTGTGCAGAGCGCTGTTACACACACATTACAATCAGCTCTTACTAACAACTCACACAGCCTGTGACCCAACTGAGTCTCAAACTTCTCTTTTCCTCTTCTCAAAATCACCTTGTGAGACTCCACAGCTCTTCTCAACTCCTCAATCTTTTTCTCTCTCTCCTGGATTCTCTGTTGGTATTTTTTCTGTGTCTTCTCCAAGTGACTCTGTTGATCAAACAAACTGCAGTTAAACCTTAAAACTAAATAATACAAAATCATTATTGTTGTATTGCAATTTTCACAAAACATTTATTATGTACAAATCAATATTTATTTATTTAATGTTGTTTGTGTCTTCTTTCTATGTAAGTACCTTATAGTTGCCAATCAGATTTATGTTTAATTAAAAGTTATGTGGAGCAGGATTAAAGTTATTTGGAGCAGGATTAAAGTTATGTGGAGCAGGATTAAAGTTATGTGGAGCAGGATTAAAGTTATTTGGAACAGGATTAAAGTTATTTGGAACAGGATTAAAGTTATGTGGAGCAGGATTAAAGTTATGTGGAGCAGGATTAAAGTTATGTGGAGCAGGATTAAAGTTATGTGGAGCAGGATTAAAGTTATTTGGAGCAGGATTAAAGTTATGTGGAGCAGGATTAAAGTTATGTGGAGCAGGATTAAAGTTATGTGGAGCAGGATTAAAGTTATTTGGAGCAAGATTAAAGTTATGTGGAAGCAAGATTAAAGTTATGTGGAGCAGGATTAAAGTTATGTGGAGCAGGATTAAAGTTATTTGGAGCAGGATTAAAGTTATGTGGAGCAGGATTAAAGTTATGTGGAGCAGGATTAAAGTTATGTGGAGCAGGATTAAAGTTATTTGGAGCAAGATTAAAGTTATGTGGAAGCAAGATTAAAGTTATGTGGAGCAGGATTAAAGTTATGTGGAGCAGGATTAAAGTTATTTGGAGCAGGATTAAAGTTATGTGGAGCAGGATTAAAGTTATGTGGAGCAGGATTAAAGTTATTTGGAGCAAGATTAAAGTTATGTGGAAGCAAGATTAAAGTTATGTGGAGCAGGATTAAAGTTATGTGGAGCAGGATTAAAGTTATTTGGAGCAGGATTAAAGTTATGTGGAGCAGGATTAAAGTTATGTGGAGCAGGATTAAAGTTATTTGGAGCAAGATTAAAGTTATGTGGAAGCAAGATTAAAGTTATGTGGAGCAGGATTAAAGTTATGTGGAGCAGGATTAAAGTTATTTGGAGCAGGATTAAAGTTATGTGGAGCAGGATTAAAGTTATGTGGAGCAGGATTAAAGTTATGTGGAGCAGGATTAAAGTTATTTGGAGCAAGATTAAAGTTATGTGGAAGCAAGATTAAAGTTATGTGGAGCAGGATTAAAGTTATGTGGAGCAGGATTAAAGTTATTTGGAGCAGGATTAAAGTTATGTGGAGCAGGATTAAAGTTATGTGGAGCAGGATTAAAGTTATGTGGAGCAGGATTAAAGTTATTTGGAGCAAGATTAAAGTTATGTGGAAGCAAGATTAAAGTTATGTGGAGCAGGATTAAAGTTATGTGGAGCAGGATTAAAGTTATTTGGAGCAGGATTAAAGTTATGTGGAGCAGGATTAAAGTTATGTGGAGCAGGATTAAAGTTATTTGGAGCAAGATTAAAGTTATGTGGAAGCAAGATTAAAGTTATGTGGAGCAGGATTAAAGTTATGTGGAGCAGGATTAAAGTTATTTGGAGCAGGATTAAAGTTATGTGGAGCAGGATTAAAGTTATGTGGAGCAGGATTAAAGTTATTTGGAGCAGGATTAAAGTTATGTGGAGCAGGATTAAAGTTATTTGGAGCAGGATTAAAGTTATTTGGAGCAGGATTAAAGTTATGTGGAGCAGGATTAAAGTTATTTGGAGCAGGATTAAAGTTATGTGGAGCAGGATTAAAGTTATTTGGAGCAGGATTAAAGTTATTTGGAACAGGATTAAAGTTATGTGGAGCAGGATTAAAGTTATGTGGAGCAGGATTAAAGTTATTTGGAGCAAGATTAAAGTTATGTGGAAGCAAGATTAAAGTTATGTGGAGCAGGATTAAAGTTATGTGGAGCAGGATTAAAGTTATTTGGAGCAGGATTAAAGTTATGTGGAGCAGGATTAAAGTTATGTGGAGCAGGATTAAAGTTATTTGGAGCAGGATTAAAGTTATGTGGAGCAGGATTAAAGTTATTTGGAGCAGGATTAAAGTTATTTGGAGCAGGATTAAAGTTATGTGGAGCAGGATTAAAGTTATTTGGAGCAGGATTAAAGTTATGTGGAGCAGGATTAAAGTTATTTGGAGCAGGATTAAAGTTATTTGGAACAGGATTAAAGTTATGTGGAGCAGAATTAAAGTTATTTGGAGCAGGAATAAAGTTATGTGGAGCAGGATTAAAGTTATGTGGAGCAGGATTAAAGTTATGTGGAGCAGGATTAAAGTTATTTGGAGCAGGATTAAAGTTATGTGGAGCAGGATTAAAGTTATGTGGAGCAGGATTAAAGTTATTTGGAGCAGGATTAAAGTTATGTGGAGCAGGATTAAAGTTATGTGGAGCAGGATTAAAGTTATTTGGAGCAGGATTAAAGTTATGTGGAGCAGGATTAAAGTTATGTGGAGCAGGATTAAAGTTATTTGGATCAAGATTAAAGTTATTTGGAGCAGGATTAAAGTTATTTGGAGCAGGATTAAAGTTATGTGGAGCAGGATTAAAGTTATGTGGAGCAGGATTAAAGTTATGTGGAGCAGGATTAAAGTTATTTGGAGCAGGATTAAAGTTATGTGGAGCAGGATTAAAGTTATGTGGAGCGGGATTAAAGTTATTTGGAGCAGGATTAAAGTTATGTGGAGCAGGATTAAAGTTATTTGGAGCAGGATTAAAGTTATTCGGAGCAGGATTAAAGTTATGTGGAGCAGGATTAAAGTTATTTGGAGCAGGATTAAAGTTATGTGGAGCAGGATTAAAGTTATTTGGAGCAGGATTAAAGTTATTTGGAACAGGATTAAAGTTATGTGGAGCAGAATTAAAGTTATTTGGAGCAGGAATAAAGTTATGTGGAGCAGGATTAAAGTTATGTGGAGCAGGATTAAAGTTATGTGGAGCAGGATTAAAGTTATTTGGAGCAGGATTAAAGTTATGTGGAGCAGGATTAAAGTTATGTGGAGCAGGATTAAAGTTATGTGGAGCAGGATTAAAGTTATGTGGAGCAGGATTAAAGTTATTTGGAGCAGGATTAAAGTTATGTGGAGCAGGATTAAAGTTATGTGGAGCAGGATTAAAGTTATTTGGAGCAGGATTAAAGTTATGTGGAGCAGGATTAAAGTTATGTGGAGCAGGATTAAAGTTATTTGGAGCAGGATTAAAGTTATGTGGAGCAGGATTAAAGTTATGTGGAGCAGGATTAAAGTTATTTGGAGCAGGATTAAAGTTATGTGGAGCAAGATTAAAGTTATTTGGAGCAGGATTAAAGTTATGTGGAGCAGGATTAAAGTTATTTGGAGCAGGATTAAAGTTATTTGGAGCAGGATTAAAGTTATGTGGAGCAGGATTAAAGTTATTTGGAGCAGGATTAAAGTTATTTGGAGCAAGATTAAAGTTATCTGGAGCAGGATTAAAGTTATTTGGAGCAGGATTAAAGTTATTTGGAGCAGGATTAAAGTTATTTGGAGCAAGATTAAAGTTATCTGGAGCAGGATTAAAGTTATTTGGAGCAGGATTAAAGTTATGTGGAGCAGGATTAAAGTTATTTGGAACAGGATTAAAGTTGTGGAGCAGGATTAAAGTTATTTGGAGCAGGATTAAAGTTATTTGGAGCAGGATTAAAGTTATTTGGAGCAGGATTAAAGTTATGTGGAGCAGGATTAAAGTTATTTGGAGCAGGATTAAAGTTGTGGAGCAGGATTAAAGTTATTTGGAGCAGGATTAAAGTTATTTGGAGCAGGATTAAAGTTATTTGGAGCAGGATTAAAGTTATTTGGAGCAGGATTAAAGTTATGTGGAGCAAGATTAAAGTTATGTGGAGCAGGATTAAAGTTATGTGGAGCAGGATTAAAGTTATTTGGAGCAGGATTAAAGTTATGTGGAGCAGGATTAAAGTTATGTGGAGCAGGATTAAAGTTATGTGGAGCAGGATTAAAGTTATTTGGAGCAAGATTAAAGTTATGTGGAAGCAAGATTAAAGTTATGTGGAGCAGGATTAAAGTTATGTGGAGCAGGATTAAAGTTATTTGGAGCAGGATTAAAGTTATTTGGAGCAGGATTAAAGTTATGTGGAGCAGGATTAAAGTTATGTGGAGCAGGATTAAAGTTATTTGGAGCAAGATTAAAGTTATGTGGAAGCAAGATTAAAGTTATGTGGAGCAGGATTAAAGTTATGTGGAGCAGGATTAAAGTTATTTGGAGCAGGATTAAAGTTATGTGGAGCAGGATTAAAGTTATGTGGAGCAGGATTAAAGTTATTTGGAGCAAGATTAAAGTTATGTGGAAGCAAGATTAAAGTTATGTGGAGCAGGATTAAAGTTATGTGGAGCAGGATTAAAGTTATTTGGAGCAGGATTAAAGTTATGTGGAGCAGGATTAAAGTTATGTGGAGCAGGATTAAAGTTATTTGGAGCAGGATTAAAGTTATGTGGAGCAGGATTAAAGTTATTTGGAGCAGGATTAAAGTTATTTGGAGCAGGATTAAAGTTATGTGGAGCAGGATTAAAGTTATTTGGAGCAGGATTAAAGTTATGTGGAGCAGGATTAAAGTTATTTGGAGCAGGATTAAAGTTATTTGGAACAGGATTAAAGTTATGTGGAGCAGAATTAAAGTTATTTGGAGCAGGAATAAAGTTATGTGGAGCAGGATTAAAGTTATGTGGAGCAGGATTAAAGTTATGTGGAGCAGGATTAAAGTTATTTGGAGCAGGATTAAAGTTATGTGGAGCAGGATTAAAGTTATGTGGAGCAGGATTAAAGTTATGTGGAGCAGGATTAAAGTTATGTGGAGCAGGATTAAAGTTATGTGGAGCAGGATTAAAGTTATGTGGAGCAGGATTAAAGTTATTTGGATCAAGATTAAAGTTATTTGGAGCAGGATTAAAGTTATTTGGAGCAGGATTAAAGTTATGTGGAGCAGGATTAAAGTTATTTGGAGCAGGATTAAAGTTATGTGGAGCAGGATTAAAGTTATTTGGAGCAGGATTAAAGTTATTTGGAACAGGATTAAAGTTATGTGGAGCAGAATTAAAGTTATTTGGAGCAGGAATAAAGTTATGTGGAGCAGGATTAAAGTTATTTGGAGCAGGATTAAAGTTATGTGGAGCAGGATTAAAGTTATTTGGAGCAGGATTAAAGTTATGTGGAGCAGGATTAAAGTTATGTGGAGCAGGATTAAAGTTATTTGGAGCAGGATTAAAGTTATGTGGAGCAGGATTAAAGTTATGTGGAGCAGGATTAAAGTTATTTGGAGCAGGATTAAAGTTATGTGGAGCAGGATTAAAGTTATGTGGAGCAGGATTAAAGTTATTTGGATCAAGATTAAAGTTATTTGGAGCAGGATTAAAGTTATTTGGAGCAGGATTAAAGTTATGTGGAGCAGGATTAAAGTTATGTGGAGCAGGATTAAAGTTATTTGGAGCAGGATTAAAGTTATGTGGAGCAGGATTAAAGTTATGTGGAGCAGGATTAAAGTTATTTGGAGCAGGATTAAAGTTATGTGGAGCAAGATTAAAGTTATTTGGAGCAGGATTAAAGTTATGTGGAGCAGGATTAAAGTTATTTGGAGCAGGATTAAAGTTATTTGGAGCAGGATTAAAGTTATGTGGAGCAGGATTAAAGTTATTTGGAGCAGGATTAAAGTTATTTGGAGCAAGATTAAAGTTATCTGGAGCAGGATTAAAGTTATTTGGAGCAGGATTAAAGTTATGTGGAGCAGGATTAAAGTTATTTGGAGCAGGATTAAAGTTATGTGGAGCAGGATTAAAGTTATTTGGAGCAGGATTAAAGTTATTTGGAGCAGGATTAAAGTTATGTGGAGCAGGATTAAAGTTATTTGGAGCAGGATTAAAGTTATGTGGAGCAGGATTAAAGTTATTTGGAGCAGGATTAAAGTTATTTGGAGCAGGATTAAAGTTATGTGGAGCAGGATTAAAGTTATTTGGAGCAGGATTAAAGTTATTTGGAGCAGGATTAAAGTTATGTGGAAGCAAGATTAAAGTTATGTGGAGCAGGATTAAAGTTATGTGGAGCAGGATTAAAGTTATTTGGAGCAGGATTAAAGTTATGTGGAGCAGGATTAAAGTTATGTGGAGCAGGATTAAAGTTATGTGGAGCAGGATTAAAGTTATTTGGAGCAAGATTAAAGTTATGTGGAAGCAAGATTAAAGTTATGTGGAGCAGGATTAAAGTTATGTGGAGCAGGATTAAAGTTATTTGGAGCAGGATTAAAGTTATGTGGAGCAGGATTAAAGTTATGTGGAGCAGGATTAAAGTTATTTGGAGCAGGATTAAAGTTATGTGGAGCAGGATTAAAGTTATTTGGAGCAGGATTAAAGTTATTTGGAGCAGGATTAAAGTTATGTGGAGCAGGATTAAAGTTATTTGGAGCAGGATTAAAGTTATGTGGAGCAGGATTAAAGTTATTTGGAGCAGGATTAAAGTTATTTGGAACAGGATTAAAGTTATGTGGAGCAGGATTAAAGTTATTTGGAGCAGGAATAAAGTTATGTGGAGCAGGATTAAAGTTATGTGGAGCAGGATTAAAGTTATGTGGAGCAGGATTAAAGTTATTTGGAGCAGGATTAAAGTTATGTGGAGCAGGATTAAAGTTATGTGGAGCAGGATTAAAGTTATTTGGAGCAGGATTAAAGTTATGTGGAGCAGGATTAAAGTTATGTGGAGCAGGATTAAAGTTATTTGGAGCAGGATTAAAGTTATGTGGAGCAGGATTAAAGTTATGTGGAGCAGGATTAAAGTTATTTGGATCAAGATTAAAGTTATTTGGAGCAGGATTAAAGTTATTTGGAGCAGGATTAAAGTTATGTGGAGCAGGATTAAAGTTATGTGGAGCAGGATTAAAGTTATGTGGAGCAGGATTAAAGTTATGTGGAGCAGGATTAAAGTTATTTGGAGCAGGATTAAAGTTATGTGGAGCAGGATTAAAGTTATGTGGAGCAGGATTAAAGTTATTTGGAGCAGGATTAAAGTTATGTGGAGCAGGATTAAAGTTATTTGGAGCAGGATTAAAGTTATGTGGAGCAGGATTAAAGTTATGTGGAGCAGGATTAAAGTTATTTGGAGCAGGATTAAAGTTATGTGGAGCAGGATTAAAGTTATTTGGAGCAGGATTAAAGTTATTTGGAGCAGGATTAAAGTTATTTGGAGCAGGATTAAAGTTATGTGGAGCAGGATTAAAGTTATTTGGAGCAGGATTAAAGTTATTTGGAGCAGGATTAAAGTTATGTGGAGCAAGATTAAAGTTATGTGGAGCAGGATTAAAGTTATGTGGAGCAGGATTAAAGTTATTTGGAGCAGGATTAAAGTTATGTGGAGCAGGATTAAAGTTATGTGGAGCAGGATTAAAGTTATGTGGAGCAGGATTAAAGTTATTTGGAGCAAGATTAAAGTTATGTGGAAGCAAGATTAAAGTTATGTGGAGCAGGATTAAAGTTATGTGGAGCAGGATTAAAGTTATTTGGAGCAGGATTAAAGTTATGTGGAGCAGGATTAAAGTTATGTGGAGCAGGATTAAAGTTATGTGGAGCAGGATTAAAGTTATTTGGAGCAAGATTAAAGTTATGTGGAAGCAAGATTAAAGTTATGTGGAGCAGGATTAAAGTTATGTGGAGCAGGATTAAAGTTATGTGGAGCAGGATTAAAGTTATGTGGAGCAGGATTAAAGTTATGTGGAGCAGGATTAAAGTTATTTGGAGCAAGATTAAAGTTATGTGGAAGCAAGATTAAAGTTATGTGGAGCAGGATTAAAGTTATGTGGAGCAGGATTAAAGTTATTTGGAGCAGGATTAAAGTTATGTGGAGCAGGATTAAAGTTATGTGGAGCAGGATTAAAGTTATTTGGAGCAAGATTAAAGTTATGTGGAGCAGGATTAAAGTTATGTGGAGCAGGATTAAAGTTATGTGGAGCAGGATTAAAGTTATGTGGAGCAGGATTAAAGTTATTTGGAGCAGGATTAAAGTTATGTGGAGCAGGATTAAAGTTATTTGGAGCAGGATTAAAGTTATTTGGAGCAGGATTAAAGTTATTTGGAGCAGGATTAAAGTTATGTGGAGCAGGATTAAAGTTATTTGGAGCAGGATTAAAGTTATTTGGAACAGGATTAAAGTTATGTGGAGCAGGATTAAAGTTATTTGGAGCAGGATTAAAGTTATGTGGAGCAGGATTAAAGTTATGTGGAGCAGGATTAAAGTTATGTGGAGCAGGATTAAAGTTATTTGGAGCAGGATTAAAGTTATGTGGAGCAGGATTAAAGTTATGTGGAGCAGGATTAAAGTTATTTGGAGCAGGATTAAAGTTATGTGGAGCAGGATTAAAGTTATGTGGAGCAGGATTAAAGTTATTTGGAGCAGGATTAAAGTTATGTGGAGCAGGATTAAAGTTATGTGGAGCAGGATTAAAGTTATTTGGAGCAAGATTAAAGTTATTTGGAGCAGGATTAAAGTTATTTGGAGCAGGATTAAAGTTATGTGGAGCAGGATTAAAGTTATGTGGAGCAGGATTAAAGTTATTTGGAGCAGGATTAAAGTTATGTGGAGCAGGATTAAAGTTATGTGGAGCAGGATTAAAGTTATTTGGAGCAGGATTAAAGTTATGTGGAGCAAGATTAAAGTTATTTGGAGCAGGATTAAAGTTATGTGGAGCAGGATTAAAGTTATTTGGAGCAGGATTAAAGTTATTTGGAGCAGGATTAAAGTTATGTGGAGCAGGATTAAAGTTATTTGGAGCAGGATTAAAGTTATTTGGAGCAAGATTAAAGTTATGTGGAGCAGGATTAAAGTTATGTGGAGCAGGATTAAAGTTATTTGGAGCAGGATTAAAGTTATGTGGAGCAAGATTAAAGTTATTTGGAGCAGGATTAAAGTTATGTGGAGCAGGATTAAAGTTATTTGGAGCAGGATTAAAGTTATTTGGAGCAGGATTAAAGTTATGTGGAGCAGGATTAAAGTTATTTGGAGCAGGATTAAAGTTATTTGGAGCAAGATTAAAGTTATCTGGAGCAGGATTAAAGTTATTTGGAGCAGGATTAAAGTTATGTGGAGCAGGATTAAAGTTATTTGGAGCAGGATTAAAGTTGTGGAGCAGGATTAAAGTTATTTGGAGCAGGATTAAAGTTATTTGGAGCAGGATTAAAGTTATGTGGAGCAGGATTAAAGTTATTTGGAGCAGGATTAAAGTTATTTGGAGCAGGATTAAAGTTATGTGGAGCAAGATTAAAGTTATGTGGAGCAGGATTAAAGTTATGTGGAGCAGGATTAAAGTTATTTGGAGCAGGATTAAAGTTATGTGGAGCAGGATTAAAGTTATTTGGAGCAGGATTAAAGTTATGTGGAGCAGGATTAAAGTTATGTGGAGCAGGATTAAAGTTATTTGGAGCAGGATTAAAGTTATGTGGAGCAGGATTAAAGTTATTTGGAGCAAGATTAAAGTTATTTGGAGCAGGATTAAAGTTGTGGAGCAGGATTAAAGTTATTTGGAGCAGGATTAAAGTTGTGGAGCAGGATTAAAGTTATTTGGAGCAGGATTAAAGTTATTTGGAGTAGGATTAAAGTTATGTGGAGCAGGATTAAAGTTATTTGGAGCAGGATTAAAGTTATTTGGAGCAGGATTAAAGTTATGTGGAGCAGGATTAAAGTTATTTGGAGCAAGATTAAAGTTATTTGGAGCAGGATTAAAGTTATGTGGAGCAGGATTAAAGTTATGTGGAGCAGGATTAAAGTTATTTGGAGCAGGATTAAAGTTATGTGGAGCAGGATTAAAGTTATTTGGAGCAGGATTAAAGTTATGTGGAGCAGGATTAAAGTTATTTGGAGCAGGATTAAAGTTATGTGGAGCAGGATTAAAGTTATTTGGAGCAGGATTAAAGTTATGTGGAGCAGGATTAAAGTTATTTGGAGCAGGATTAAAGTTATTTGGAGCAGGATTAAAGTTATGTGGAGCAGGATTAAAGTTATTTGGAGCAGGATTTTAGCACCTGCTGGTAAATGCTGGAACTACACCCAATGTTGGAAAAAAAGCATATTTATATTGCCATCCTTTAAAAAAACAGCTGACGATTTTTTTTTTTTCTTCCAAGAAACATTTCAATCGAAATAATTTTATGACATTATAGAAAATCTTTTTTTTAGGGACAGATTGTTTTTGAAGAGCTTTTATAAGTATGAAATGGACATATCTGTTCCCTATCTGTTGGAACTGAGCACCCATGAGCAAAGATGGCAGCCTTCAGATCGCATACATTTTAGCCGAGCACTGTCATAGACATGAATTAGGATGCTAACATATGGCTTTCTCCAGTTATTTTAAAAGCTCCTTGTTAGGAACGCTTACGGAGACTGAAGCTTGCTTATGGCAAATGTCATTAAAGTTCACACCTGTTTCTTAGTCCTCTCAGCAGCAGCTGATACAGTGTCGTGGTTTTTGTGATCATCCATCGTGCACAACACACAGATACACTTCTGATCAGTACGACAAAAAACCTCCAGGAGCTTATTGTGTTGACAGCAGATCATCTCCTGGAGTCGTCCAGTAGCATCCATCAGATTGTGTCTCTTATTTCGAAAGAAATTCTCATGTTGTTCAAGGTGATCTTGACAGTAAGAGTTCAGACACTCCAGACAGGACTTGACAGCTTTGTGTTTTCTTCCAGTACAGACGTCACACTCCACATCTCCAGCTCCAGCGTAACAGTGAGCAGGAACAGCAGTTTGGAGTTTCGTCTTCTTCATTTTCTCCACCATTTCAGCAAACACCACATTCTTCCCTAAAGCAGGTCTTGAGGTGAAGGTTTGTCTACACTGAGGGCAGCTGTAGACTCCCTTCAGATCATCCTGATTCCAGCAGTCTGTAATACAGTTCATACAGTAACTGTGTCCACAGGGAATGGTCACTGGATCCTTCAGTAGATCCAGACAGATAGGACAGCTGAACTGCTCATGAGCCCATGAAATACTGGCTTCTGCCATTTTACTGCGTGTACTCTGAGACAGAGAGATGTGTACAACAGCTCGACAGCACTTAAGTTTCAGTTTCCCTGAAATGAACAGTTTCCTGGTTCTGTGTTTGAGAGACGTGTGCAGAACAAGTTTGTGTTTTTACAGATAATGTTCACTAGATGTCAGACTCACACTGAGTCTCACTTCCATATTTCTGTCTCACATTTTTCTATTTCTGTTTGCAATCAGTTCAGAAGTAAATCTGTAGTTTTTGACAACTAAATCAACAGATGATATTCAGGTTTAAGAGCATGTTAGTTGACTGACAGACAAGCTCACATGTTCTGATGCTGTTCAGCTGCATTTATATAATTTAAATTCCAGTTTAAATGTGGCTGGAACAATTAGTGATGTGCACAAGTACTTGAGTAATTGTTCTGCACCAACTAGTCAACTATTAAAATCACTATTAGAATATCACAAATTGATTTTCCTTTGTGCATTTGCCTGGCATTTGCAAAACAGAATTATACTGTACTTTCCCTCTGAATCTGTCACAGAATCTTGCAGTTACAATTGAGTCCACTGGGGACGCTGTGGATGTGCATCATCGAGGTGTTGGGTGAAAGAAGAAGATATGATGGCGGCTTTTTGTGCTTTCAAGCATATGCTGAGTTCGGAATGACATACTACCCATACTACTCTTACTACTTCTGCCATATATGTCTTGTTTTTAGGTTTTTAGTGGCTGGATCCTGACTCTTATGTTGTGTCTTTTGTTGTGTGAGTGCACTTGGCCTTGATGGTTTTTTAATTGCCATGTGCACTCGTATCTGCTCTGTTTTAAATGGAAATCCGCCCCCTCGTTTGCTTTGTTATCAGTTTATCAGTTACACCTGCTTTTGTCGTGGCTTCTGTCGCTCTGTGAAGAGTTACTCTCAAGTCTTGGGGTTTTGGTTCCAGAAGATAGACTTTATTATCAGAGATAGAAAAGCTGAGTCATCTGCAGAAGAACTCACGCAACTGGGTTTATTCCAGCTTATATGTGGTATAACAAGGTGTGGCTAATACATGTCACTGTTATCTATCATTTTGTTCTGTGACTCCAGTCTGTTTTTTAAGGAGTGAACAGGAAACATTGGTGGAGGGGCCTCACTATATTTACATTTATGCATTTGGCTGACGCTTTTATCCAAAGCGACTTACAGTGCCCTTATTACAGGGACAATCCCCCCGGAGCAACCTGGAGTTAAGTGTTTTGCTCAAGGACACAATGGTGATGGCTGTGGGGATTGAACCAACAACCTTCTGATTACCAGTTATGTGCTTTAGTCTACTACACACTAGGGGCAGTGGTGGCTTGGCGGTTAAGGCTCTGGGTTAATGACTAGATGGTCAGGGGTTCAAGCCCCAACACCGCCACGATGCCACCATTGGGCCCTTGAGCAGGGCCCTTGAGCAAGGCCCTTGACCCCATCTGCTCCAGGGGCACCATATCATGGCTGACCCTGCGCTCTGACCCCAGCTTGGCTGGGATATGCAAAAACAGGGGCAGTGGTAGCTCAGCAGTTAAGGCTCTGGGTGACTGATCAGAAGGTCAGGGGTTAAAGCCCCAGCACCACTAGGATATGTGAAAAAGAAGAATTTCACTGTATATGTGCAAATGTATAATGTGTGATAAATAAAGAAAATTATTATTAAAAATTATTACACCACCACTCCTAATATATTTTCTCTAGTGTCAAAACAGATGTGAGCACAGGCCTCTACACAGACACACAGTAAGATACATGCTTGACCAGAAGAAATTTAAATAAAATGGCTATATTTACATTGATTATACTTGATTAATTTATATTCAACTTGGTAAAAAATATTCCACACTTTCCCTCGTTACCTTCCTCATTTCCTTCCCTATTTAATCTCTATGTGTTCTCTGTCCTGTGCCAGTTTGTTGTGGTTGTTCAACCTGTTAGGTGTTTGTCCTGTTGGTTGGGTCCAGTTCTGCCCTGTTCCAGACCTGTTCATCACCAGTCCTGGACTGTCCCCCCCATTATTATTATTTATTTTGTATAAATAAAGCCCATTTACTGCAACTCTGAAGTTTAGTCCTCACCCTCTCTCCACATGTTCCTGACAATATGCGGGGCATATGAGGCCTTGTGGCTGAGGAAAGATATTGTATGGGGAATCCTGGAGAGAAATTTTTCTAACCCTAACCCTAACCCTGAACCATTTTAATATTTTCCTTAATGTGAGGATCTACCAAAAACAAACCAAAGCACAATTTACACCATAGCAGTGCAGCATACTGTTTGCTATAGTTAAATGGACTGACTGTCAAATAAAGGAAGCATTTGTTAACATTATAAACAGCAGAAAATTCTATAGGCATATTAGTCATTTTAAAGTGTTGGTTGTCTTTACGTGTCATGCCAGAGATGATGATGATCTCTGAAATAATTCCAGATAAACCCTATATATATATGAAATATTCAAGGTGCATCAGCACCACATGTCATGAGCGTAGCCCACTAGGCTACAGCTCTGACACCAATGCTTTTGTTTAAAAAAAATGTCAGAGCATGCACAGTACATGGTGGCAGAAAGCCGATTGTGATAGGTCTGACAGATTAAAATGATTAAACAAAAGAATGACACAAAACCATCAAAAATCACAAATATTCTTAGCTATAAAATGATTACAATGATGTGAGTTAATAACATATCTGTAATAATGTTCACTTTATATGAGTTGATGTCACGCTCCCATCGGTCTCCAAGTCCTCCAAAATCACCCGCTCTCATTCACAAACACTCTAATCCCATCATTGGCATCACCTGTCACCAATCACACACTAATCAAGGACACTATTTATACTCACCACTTCACTCCAGTCATTGGCTAGTCATGTCAATTGCAACATTGACCTCACTACGCTCTTTTCCCAAGCTAAGTGCTGTGTATTATTATCTCTAACCTTGTTATTCTGAATTCTTCACTTTTGTTTATTGATCAGTGGCATCTCTGTGTTTATTATTGTTTATATTCATCATTAAATTACTGCATTTGGGTTCACCTACATCCCCTCTGTTCATCTTTATCTTCTTCCGCGTGACAGATGACTAGACCAAATATGAACCCAGCAGTGAGACTTCTCCAGCCGTGTCAGGGGAATCGCTCTCTGGAGGAGTATGTAGTGGACTTTTGCGCTAGCAAAAAGCTAGCAAAGTGAACTTCAATGACGTGGCTCTAAAGGACCTTTTCTGGATTGGATTTAAACAGGTCAGTGAAGACTCTTATGGCAAAAGCGCCCAACCCTGCCATGGTCCATGAGCCAGCACCCACGCCTGCCACGGGCCAGTGTCCAAGCCTGCCACAGTCCCAGAGCCAGTGCCTGAAGCATCTGCCATCCCAGAGCTAGCGCTTGGAGACTCTGCCACCCCAGGTACCCTGCCCTCTGAGTCTCCATCCCCTGAGACTCCTGCGGCTCTGCCCACTCCACCTCCTGATACTCCTACTGTTGCTCCACTCACTCTGCCTCCAGACAATCCTGCAGCTCCATCCATTTCTCCTACTGTGGGCTCCACCCGCTCTGCCTCCTGAGACTCCTGAGGCTCCAACTGCTTATCCTATTGCGGCTCTGTCCGCTCCACCTCCTGAGTTTCCTGCAGATCCGTCTGCTTCTGTTTCTATGGCTCTGCCCGCTTCTCCTATTGTTCCTCCGCCCGCTCTGCTTCCTGAGACTTCTGCGGCTCTGTCTGCTCCACCTCTTGAGATTCCTGTGGCTCCATCTGCTCTTCCCCTATGGCTCCACCCTCGGAGTCTCTACCTCCACCTCCTGCGGCTCAGCCTCCTAAGCCTCCTTCCCTGGCACCTCCGCCTCCAGCGGTTCTCCCCCCTAAGCCTCTGCATCTTGCGGCTCTGCCTTCTGAGCCTCTGCCTCCTGTGGCTCCACCCCCTGAACCTCCGCCTCTTGTGGCTCTGCCTCCTGAGCCTCCATCCACTACAACTCTGCCCTTGGAGTCTCTACATCCAGTGGCTACTTCCTCACCACCTGGCTCTCCGCCTGGCCCTTTGGCTCCACCCTGATGTACTGGTTCACTGCCCTTCTTGGATCCTCCTCCCAGGCTGCCAGACCCCCCAATAATTGAAACAAGCAAGTACAACCCTCCCAGTATTTATACAAAGTAAATGCTTCACGCTGCACCAATGTTCAAGCCAAATCTACGACCTTGACCATGCGTCTTTGAACGCACACAATGCTCATGCAACCGGAGTTATTTGTACTTATTTGTGGGTCCACAAGGTGGTAACACTTACATTTTAAACTCTTGCTGTCACGAAGTGTTAGATGTAATCGGCGGTAAACATGGAGATTCTTTGACAGGCAGTTATTTGCCCTAATTAGACCCACTAATAACTCCATGCATATTCTGCACGTTTAAAGATGCGCAGTTAGAAAATTCGGGTTGTGCGTGTTCAGTGCTCGCGCACTCTGCTGATAATGAAATTTGCGTCACGTGTCCTATACGCTGACAACTAACGTTTACATCTGACTGAAGTATACTTTGGACTTAAAGGCCAAAGAAATTATACTCCGGTTGTCAGCGTTGGTGGTTGCTCCGCACAACCAACCAAAAACTTAAAAAGATAATCCCATTCTACCATATCAAACGCCTTTTCGGCATCAAGTGAGATGGCAGCGACCAGAGATTGATCATTCGCCACTGACCACATGATATTGATGAGACACCTGATGTTATCAGAAAAGTTACAGCCCCGAATAAATCCCACCTGATCTTTATGTATAAGAGATGTCATAACTTTACTTAATTGGTTAGCCAAAATTTTTGACAATATTTTTACATCTAGTTGGATCAGGGAGACTGGACGGTAACTCTTACACTCGTTTGGATCTTTGTCCTTTTTAAGAATCAGACTGATCCGGGCTTGTGTCATGGTTGGTGGAAGCTTTCCATTCTTTAATGATTCCGTATAAACTTCTAACAAAAGTGGAGCCAGTTCTGTAGAACAGGATCTAAAAAATTCTGCGGCAAAACCATCTGGCCCCGGAGCCTTGCCAGTAGGTAGGGACTTAATTACCTCATCAAACTCCTCCAAGGTTATCTCAGAATCAAGGGCGTTTTTTTGCTCAATCATCAGTTTAGGAAGTTCTAATGGTTCCACGAAGTTTCTAATATCCTCATCAGTAGATGAAGATGTGGAACTATAAAGATCAATATAGAATTCTTTAAAAGCATTATTAATATCAATGACCGAGGTAAATATTTCACCACCAGCAGATTTCACTGAGGGAATGGTAGAAAAAGACTCTCTCTGCTTTATATATCTAGCCAAAAGGTTCCCTGCTTTGTCACCTGACTCAAAGTATGACTGTCTTGCCCTAAATAACCAAAACTCCACTTTCCGTGACAAAATAATATATCTGTATTTCAATCGGGTCAATTCTCTGAGGCCATCAGATGACATTCAGCACTTCAGCTCTGCGTCGGCACTTTTAATATTTCCTTCCAACTCCACAAGTTCTCGTGCTTTGGATTTTTTGGTGAATGAGGCATACTGTATGATCCAACCCCTAAGAACCGCCTTAAGTGCCTCCCAAGCCACGCCCACAGAGGATACTGAGGACCAGTTGGTCTCCGTATAAACATTGATTTCAGTCTTTAGCATTTCTTGGAAATCAGGATTTTGCAAAAGGGACACATTAAGGCGCCAACTATATGATTTCTTTTTCTCTGTATGTGGCAACACCTCTAAACTCACCAGGGCGTGATCTGAGACTAAGATATTTCCAACTGAGCAATCAACAACAGATGAAATGAAGGATTTGGATTAAAAAAAAATCTATTCTAGAATAAATCTTATGGGCTGATGAAAAAATGTATAGTCCCTACCGGATGGGTTCAAAAGTCTCCAAATATCTGTAAGACCAAGATTTTTACACATCCTGTGAAGCGTCAATGTTGCTCTAGGGGGCTTACTTTGTTAAAACTTTTAAATGTTTATATTTTTTATTTATTGTTTTTACATGTGTTTAGAGTAGGTCTACTGTTTAAAATTACAAAAATGACATAAATTGCTTTATAGAAATCATGTTACATCTGACCACAGTAGTGAAGAAGATCCCTTCATAGTGCCCAGATCAAGAGCTGAGTTACTGTTACAATTTATTTTTTAATGATACAATGTTCTTGCACATTTTTATCAAGTCAGTTTTATCAAATGTATTTGTGTAGTGTTGTTTCAAAGCAGCTGTACATGAAATTAGGCTATAACAGAAAAATAATGAATATAATGCCAATATTAATTATGTATGTATAGAACTATTAGTGGTTTAAATTAGTAAATTAAGTGTTGTGGGTCAGTGATTAATCAAAATGATTTTATATGAACTATAAGTTTTAGTGTTAAAGTCCTTGAAGTCATCCTTTATCAACTGAGGAAATACACAAAAATTAATCAGTTTTTATTAAAAACAAAATATATCTATGAAAATGTTTTCATATTTTTTAGACAATGGATCAACAAAGACATAGATTGGGCTGATTATTTATATAATGTATTGTTTTATTTAAGATTAATGATGTATGAATATGTAAATATAAATATGATTTGAAAATGGAGGTTACGGGAACGTTAACAGAACGTTAGGGGAACGTTCTATTTCTGTAATAAAAACTTTCCTGGCTAACCAACAGGGAATGTTAGGACGTCTGTTCTGGGAACGTTCTGGGAACCAAAAACTAACGTTCCCAGATCGTTCTAGGAAGCAAACATTGTTAGCTGGGATGTGCTTTTGCACAATGTAACTTCTGAGAAATGCAATAAGATAACTGACAGAACGAGAAGAAGAAGAGGTTCTTCAATGGCATCTACAGTTTTATTATAAAAGAAATCCAAGTCATAGAAATAAAACAAGTGAAGAAAAGAGTGAATGTGAGTCTGAAGAGAGTAAAAGAGTTAAATCCAGTTCAAACACCACAAGCTCGAACACTTTAAATTATTAAAAACTGCAAATATACACAAGCTTATTTTATGTTGTTCCCCCATTAACAGCTCAATTCTTCCCATCTGTGTGTGTGAACTTTACATATTTCATAATAAAAGTCCTCATCTAATGTTCCCAAATATCTCAAATAATAAAGACAAAATACTTCAGAAGCACAATGACAAAAATAAAGAAAACACGTCAGAAACTGACACATGAAGCATTAAACTCGTCATGTGATGTGTAATCATTATATAACCACACTAAACTCTATGAGACTTGCGTCTACAAAGTTCTGTACAATGTGTGTGTGAGTGAGTGTGCATGTGATTGTGAGTTTGTGTGTATGTGTGAGTTTGTGTGTATGTATGAGAGAGTGTGTATGTGAGTGTGAGTTTGTGTGTGTGTGAGAGAGTGTGCATTTGAGTGTGAGTTTATGTGTGTGCATGTGAGTTTGTGTGTGTGAGAGAGTGCATGTGAGTGTGAGTTTGTGTGTTTGTGTGTGAGCGTGTGTGTATGTGTGAGTGTGCATGTGATTGTGAGTTTGTGTGTGAGAGCGTGTGTGTATGTGTGAGTGTTCTGCTGATTATATGCGGTTTATAAATGTGTCTCAACATGACTGAATCTCATCAAACCGGTCAAAACATGAACGGCTCATATTTGCTTAAAGAAAATGAAGTATATTTTCACACGACCAGTCAAAAGTTTGGACAGGTTCAGAAATTGAGTGCTCAGGGCAAAAAATGCCACTAAAAATGCCCTCGCAACAAAACCTTGTTTTTTTATTTGTAACATCTGATACAGTTCTTCATATTCTAAATGATGAGTTCATGTTGGCAGAAGAAATACATTCTCAATCTTGAGAATTTGTATTAATAAATTGTTTAAATTTAAATCAGCGGATATGAAGTTTATTTTTTTGTCAAAAATGCTGCTGAATATGAAATCCAGCGGGCACATACTGCACCTTAATAACCAGCTGATTTCTGACAGCACTGCTACTCTTTTCCCACATTGTAGAATAACAGTGACGTCATAAAAATATTTCTAATGAAGGCTTCATTTTCTTGAATTCAAATATAATTTCTTGTTTCTTTATATTTTGGGATGAAATATGATCTGGACATGTTGTTGATGAGATCATCATAGGTCAGACACGTGTGTGTGTGTGTGTGTGTGTGTGTGTGTGTGTGTGTGTGTGTATGAAGCGGCGATGGTGGTCCCTCCTCCCAGCCGCAGCAGTATCTGTTGACAGTCCTGCAGTGAGCGACGGTCGCCGACTCTCTCCAGCGTGCGTTTGGCTTCAGCCAGCAGGCGGGCGCGGTGACCCGGTGGGGTGAGTAACGGCAGCGGCAGGTGACGACACGCCAGCAGGATGGCATGAGCTCTCTCACGCTCACCCGGGACACTGTCGCCATCTGCTGGAACACATACAAACGGCACCTCAAATTACCGCATCACTTACTAAATGGTGTTTAGTTACTAAATCTGTTTGTCGCACGTGTGTGTGTGTGATTACCTGCTGTTGTGTAGTTGTGCGTTCTGTGTCGCAGTAGTTGGTGTGTGCGTGTCGGACTCGCTCCTGCCATCAGTCGGACTGTCGTTTCATGCAGGAACAACTAAAACACAAACAAACACGATCACGTGTTTTACACATATATTGAAATGCAGAGGTCAGCTCTGGGTTGGGGTCAAAGGTCACCTTGTGCTGGGCCTGTCTGTGGGCTTGTCCGAGCTTCCGCAAAGAGCTCAAGTCCCTCTGGAATCCAGCCAATTGGGATCCAGGGGCGGGGCCAGGCTCTCCATTAGACCCGCCTCCACGCTGCCATAGGCTGGTTCTCAGCGTCAGGAGAAGGTCACAGACCAGAAGCTCCACCCCCTGAGAGATCATGACAGATTAGCCAATCACAGCTCCGACACTCTCTGTATGTGATCTACAGTGTGTGTGTGTGTGTGTACCTTGTGCAGCCAGGTGTTGTTGTGTGACTGACACACACTGATGTGTAGATGTGCGCTGGCTCTCTGACAGTGTGTGAGACAGTTCAACACTCCCTCCCCCTTCTGAGGACACACACTCATCTGAACCGCCTTACACAGCGCCAGGACGGCCTTCGGCAGTGGGTGACTAAAACACACAAGAGCGGTTAGAGTGTGTGATATGAGGTAAACATACTTTGAGCGGTAAACACTCACTCCAGCGTGTGAAGAGCTCTGGGCATTCGCTCCGCCTCCGCCAGAAGTGACCTCACAGACACATCATCACCCTGCAGCCAATGAACAGCGGCCTTCAGCACCAACGCCCACCAGCAGCACACAGGATCCCTCACTGAACACAACATCATCATCATCAGCACATGCACACCGATCATAACACACTCAAGAGGAAGTAACACGGACCTGGTGTCGTGTTCTGATTGGCCAGCGCATGGAAGGGGGCATTTGTGGAGGCGGAGTCTTCAGTGCAGCTGTTCAACAACTGGAGAAACTCCCGAACACCCGTGAACTCCCTACAGACACAAACAACATTTACTGAAGAACATGTGAGTGCGTGCAAAACCTGCTGACACAATGCTAGTGTCCTGGGTGGTCGCCAAGGTGTTTCTATGCTGTTGTTGAGGTGTTCTGAATGATTGCTAGTGCGTTGCTATGTGGTTGCTAAGGTGTTCTGATTGCCTGTTAGTGTGTTGCTATGCAGTTGTTAGTGTGTCGCTATGCAGTTGCTAAGGTGTTCTGATTGGTTGGTAGTGTGTCGCTATGCAGTTGCTAAGGTGTTCTGATTGGTTGGTAGTGTGTAGCTATGCAGTTGCTAAGGAGTCCTGATTGGCTTTTAGTGTGTTGCTATGGTGTTCTGATTGGCTGTTAGTGTGTTGCTATGCGGTTGCTAAAGTGTTCTGACTGGCTGTTAGTACATTGCTATGCAGTTGTTAGTGTGTTGCTATTGTAACGGGAGCAAGCTGGTACACGTGATGGCTCTGCGGTATGTGTAAACCTCATTTTCCTGGAGTCAAGAGGCGCACTAGTGACTGACGCTAGGGGCTGTAGCCTTTAGCCTCCTTGTTAGCGCGCCTATCTCCCATGCTGGCTGACGCCGGTTCGAATCCGGCTTGGAGCGGGTTAAGAAGGACCGGATACACTATGCAGTTACAGAGGTGTGCGGATTGGTTGTTAGTGCGTTGCTAAGCAGTTTTTAAGGTGTTCTGATTGGTTGTTAGTGCGTTGTTATGCGGTTGCTAAGGTGTTCTGATTGGCTGTTAGTGCGTTATGCGGTTGCTAAGGTGTTCTGATTGGCTGTTAGTGCGTTGCTATGCAGTTACAGAGGTGTGCAGATTGGTTGTTAGTGGGTTGCTATGCAGTTTCTAAGGTGTTCTGATTGGTTGTTAGTGTATTATGCAGTTGCTAAGGTGTTCTGTTGGCAGTTGGTACGTTGCTATGCAGTTATAGAGGTGTGCAGATTGGCTGTTAGTGGGTTGCTATGCAGTTTCTAAGGTGTTCTGATTGGTTGTTAGTGCATTGCTTTGCAGTTGCTAAGGTATTCCGATTGGTTGTTAGTGTATTATGCGGTTGCTAAGGTGTTCTGTTGGCTGTTGGTGCGTTGCTATGCAGTTACAGAGTTTTGCGGATTGGTTGTTAGTGGGTTGCTATGTGGTTGCTAAGGTGTTCTGTTTGGTTGTTAGTGTGTTGTTATACAGTTGCTAAGGTGTTCTGATTGGCTTTTGGTGCATTGCTTTGCAGTTGCTAGATGGTTGTTTCTTGGTTTAAGTCAAACCAGCTGTAAATGGTAAGTGTGATCTGTTAATAAAGTAACAGCACACCTCTCCTCAACATCATACATGATTTGAGGGGTCATTCATGTCTGGAGCTCAAACGCTGCAGGAACACTTACACACTGAACACTGTTTAATACTGTGTTTAAACCACTAACACTTACTACGAGCAGTAATAGTAAAACTGATGATTAATGTGTATGAGTGTGTGTGTACCCAGTCTCCTCAGTGTGTTTGCTACTCTGTGGCTCGATCAGCGTGTGAACGGCTCTTTCTAGAAGTTTCTCACAGAAGCAGCGGTGCAGTTGTGCTATCGGATCCGCTGGGGACAGAAACAAACCGTCAGTTAAACACAAATTGATTCAGATGAGCTCAATGTGTGTGTTTGTTTCAGTGTTACCTTCGTCTCTCTGACAAGTGAAAATCTGCTCACTGCTCTCTGACCTCACTGACCAATCACAGCTCAGGAAGAACTGACGACCCAATGGCGTGAAGATCCAACGCAGACAGTCTGGGAGGGGCTTACAGTCTGATTGACAGCTCAAACTCTCGGCACAGCTCAATAAATAACCCTGAGAGAGGAAGTGTTAGTGTGTGTATAGTGTGTGTAGTATGTGTTAGTGTTCTTGTACGTGTGTGTAGTATATATTTTAGTGTGTGTGTACTGACGGGCAGACAGGTGAGATGTTTCCCCAGCGCTGATCTCAGACTGATGGCAGCTGTCACATAGATCTGAATCTGCTGACTGACTGAAATCTTTCCCTCGGCGCTCTCAGACAGATTCACTGCACTCAGAGACACACACACACTCCAGAGGGGAATGCGCTCCAGTTTACCTGCACACACACACACACACACACACACGATCAGTGTCAGAATACTGAAGGTCTTCATGTTGATGTTTCCTGTCATTCATACTGATCAAAACAAACATATGGAGAATCAGAACACCTGTGAGCTGCAGCTGGTTGAGTTTATGATACACCAATGCCGCGTCCCGCGCACTCGTCTGTGACTCCTCCCCCTCATGCTTTCCACCAAACAGACGCACCAGCCAGCCCAGAGGGGCGGGTTTACGCAGGCAGTAGCGAATCAGATTCCAGGAGAGCGAGCAGATGATTTCGACGGTGGTGGAGGGCAGAACTCTGGACAACACGGAGAGACACGTCTCCAGACTCGAGACCGCCGCCGCGTAATCACCCTGATACACACACACACACACACACACACACACACAGCATTAGGACATGATCACGTGATAACGCGCGTGTGTGTTTATGTCTATGTGTGCGTTTACCCTGTAGAGTTGCAGGTCGGCCTGCTTGCGGTGTCTCCAGAAACGCACTGATGTGGGCGAGTGGAGGGGCGTCACCGGCTCCCACAGGTACAGAACCCGGACACACCCCCAAACCACGCCCACTCCGCTCAGAACCCACACCAGAAACCACGGCAACACACACCACAGCCACGCCACTGTCACACACACACACAGAGATGACATTAGATTGAGAACAGAATGGGTCACATGACTGAAATCTCACGGATCAGAGGCGAGACACTCACCGAAGTTCTGCGTCTGGTCGGGCAGAGAGAAGAGCGAGCGTGAGGATCCGTGAGCGGCGGACAGACTCGTCCTCTCCTCTGAATCCAACAGAGACGGCAGAGGATTGAGAGACAGACAGAGAAACGTGAGCGCGCACAGCAGCAGACGAGAGCGATCCAACACGCCAACAGATGCCGGCGAGTCCGGTTCACTCTTCATCTGACAGACAGAGAGAGAGAGAGAGAAGATGAAATGATTTATCATTTATTTCAATTCAGTTTCAGTCATTTTCAACTCATTCATTCTCAATTATGTCTTTGACAATGAACTGTGAATTAGACCATAAACAATCACAGTGACGACTAGGCCCCGTTACAATGCTCTACATGCGAGTATTCACCAAATTAAGCTTTTTTTATAGCATAAATATATTCATCTATGGAAGCCCTGAACCGCAAGGTGAAAAAAAAAAACACTTGGTGATTTTTTTTTTTTTTTAGGTGTCTTTGTGCCTTTCTGAGTCTATATCCTACACAAAAACTTTCCCCTATGGCAAATTTGATTGTTTTCTCTGATTTTTCTTTTTCTCCTCAAGAGGCAACATATTAGAATTTTCCTTCCTAATTAACAATCAGCATGTGTCCCATCTTCAGCCACCAGGTGGCACTATCAGTGAGCCTGAAATCTAGACACGGTCACACATACCGTCATGGTGATATTCCGCTGGCGAAGATGGCATGGGTGGACAGTGAGCGCGTATGAAACCAGCAAAAATATTATTGCCAAGCAGCCTCTTTTTAATGCTGCACTTTATCCTTTGTGAGACTTAAGTTAAAAAGAAACTCGCCGCTAAACCGATAGCCTTGTCCCTTGTGAACATTCAGTGTAGATGTTTACGAAACATCTCAAACACAGACGTTACTGCCAAAACACGGCGAATTCACCTGTCAAAGTTCACTCCGGGAGGGGAGATTTTTCCCCACAGGAAGTCCATCGTGGAAAATTTCTCGATTGCGCAGATTCCCACTGAGATGACTGTATTTCGCCTGTGGAATTTCGCAGTGTGAAAGTTATGTGACCGCACCTTTACAAGGTGACAGAATGACGAGCGAGCGAAAGACAGCCTGCTACTACTTTATTTCCAAATAAAATTGCAAGTTCAGAGCTTCCATATTCACGAGATAAAGTTTTGAATATATATTTCACCAGATGAGTTTTTATTTTGAATGTTATTCACCAGATATGAAGTTGGAGACGTAATGTATGTGCTGATGGAGCACGTTTCCATATACTCACATCTGTCTTTGCATTTGCTCAATTTAATTTAAAACACTAATTTAATTAATTAAATGTGCACTGAAGTGAGGATAAAAATATAGATGAATATTGTCAATGACGATGTCAATTAATCTGTCACCCTCTAGTCTCTCTTTGAAAAGACACTTTCATGACACAAAGTATCGCTGAAATATGAGCATATTGTGATGATAACCTGCTCGTGCTCCATCAGAGGACTTCCTGGTTCTGAGTCGATGCAGAAGGGCGAGAGTTGAGGAGGAGAACTGGAGCCCGAATCAGACGGAGGAGGAGAAATAAACGAGACCTCCGGCTTCAGATCCATGTCATCAGAAATGCACACCGACTCTGAGAGAGAGAGATACACACATCAGTGATGTCACAGAGGGTTATCGTCAGTCTGACGGTGATGTTCAGGTCATGTGACTCACTGTTCTTGTGATTGGCCATCTTCAGCGTGAGGTTCTCCTGACGGAGTTTATGATTAACCTGCTGCAGGTACTTGATGTAGTCGATGGCTTTACGCAGAACGCCAGACTTGTGCATCTATGTGTCAGTCAACACAAACATTAAACACTGAGTCAGTCAAACACAAGCCCTACAGACTTCCCAGCATGCACCGCGAGACTGACCTTGGCGTCGCTGCCCATGACGAGGTCGCGGAGCTCCAGGATTTTGTCGTTGATGGACGAGCGATAGCGTTTCTCTATGATGTTGTGTGTCGTTCGTCTCTCGCCCTCTTTCACGACGACTCCTGTTCCCATGGTAACAGCCATGCCATGATCCACAGACATCCTGGCCCCGCCGCCGCAGTGGGTGGTGCCCGATGACAGCTGTTTAATTGGCAGTTTGTCTCCTCCTCCCATCATGACCGGAACAGTGGTGAGAATGTTGCTGCCCATCAGCGTCTGTGAACGAGACCACATTAATGATGAAGACAAGTTATGTTAATATTATGTTCATTCTTTGTCTTATCTTGCATGATTAAAATAAAAGAGCAAACTTTTCAGTTGTCCTGGTTCCGGATGTATGTAATGAGGGCAAGAACTACACTCCCATGATGCATTGTGAATGTGTGTTTAAAATACTGTAGTGTGTTTGTGAAGAACCTGCAATGCGGTGGTCTGGATGGGCGTGGTCAGAGTAGTAATGCCAGTCGGGTTCTGTACGGCTGAGAGAACTTGAGTCCCGTCCGGCTTCAGTGTCGTCAGAACCAGAGAGTCCGTCTTCAAGATCTGAGGCTGATGCACCAACACCTGACAGACAATCACAACACAGTATTACAAAACAGCTTCATGACAATACATACTGCACAGAGTTCCATTCACTGCTGGTTTAGATGACAGTAGCACATGCGTGTGTGTGTGACATACAGGCACTTGTTGTGACACTGTATGAACAGCAGCTGGCGCTGCCGAAAGAGTCTGTATCGTCTGCCCAGCTTGAGTCAACACACGCTGATGCTGGATCGTCATTGGCTGAACCTGCGATGATGTCACAATGCTCTGCATCTGTGGTTGGAGCACTGTGAGGCAGAGAGACACAAATGTTTATGAATGATGCTGTTGTGTTTACATATATATTTGTGTATTTTCTGTGTGTTTCTCACCCTGGAAGCTTGTGTTGTGGTTCTGCTGGCAGATCACGGGGTTCTGGATGAATCGTGACGGCGCAGCAGTGGGAGTAATCATCACCGTCTGCGGTTGTGCCTGCGTCTGCACAGCCAGCGTCTGCACAGGAAACGTCTGCACCTGTGACGTGTTCAGAGAACTGCATGAGAACGTGATGATACCCACACGTCTGCTTAACATCTCCTTTTGTGTTCCACAGAGGAGAGAAAATCATATGGGTTTGAAACGACATGAAGGTGAGGAAACGATGACAGAATTTTCATTTTGGATGAGCTGTGCCTTTAAAATCACTGCAATATTAAGCATACTTAATTTTACAACACCAACAAGAACATCATGTTTATCTGTGAATATTCATGTAAGTGTTCAGAGTGTAAGTGGGTGTGGTTTTGAGTGAGGGGTGTAGTCAGAATGTCAGTGGGTGTGGTTGAGTGAGGGGTGTGGTCAGAGTGTTAGTGGGTATGTTTATGAGTGAGCGGAGTTTTCAGAGTATAAGTGGGTGTGGTTATGAGTAAGGGGTGTTGTCATTGTCAGTGGGTGTGTTTGAGTGAGGGTTGTGGTCAGAGTGTTAGTGGGTGTGGTTATGAGCGAGGGATGTTTTCAGAGTATTAGTGGGTGTGTTTATGAGTAAGGGATTTTTTTCAGAGCGTCAGTGGATGTGTTTATGAGTATGGGGAGTTTTCAGAGCGTCAGTGGATGTGTTTATGAGTATGGGGAGTTTTCAGAGCGTCAGTGGGTGTGGTTATGAATAAGGGGTGTTTTTTCAGAGCGTCAGTGGGTGTAGTTATGAGTACGGGGTGTTTTCAGAGCGTCAGTGGTTGTGGTTATGAGAGAGTGGGTTTTGCCAGTGTCAGTGGGTGTGGTTATGAGTGAGGGGTGTGTTCAGAGCATCAGTGGGTGTGGTTATGAGTGAGGGGTGTGTTTAGAGCATCAGTGGGTGTGGTTATGAGTGAGGGGTGTGTTTAGAGCATCAGTGGGTGTGGTTATGAGTGAGGGGTGTTTTCAGAGCATTAGGGGGTGTGGTTATGAGTGAGGGGTGTTTTCAGAGCATTGGGGGTGTGGTTATGAGTGAGGGGTGTTTTCAGAGCATTGGGGGTGTGGTTATGAGTGAGGGGTGTGTTCAGAGCATCAGTGGGTGTGGTTATGAGTGAGGGGTGTGTTTAGAGCATCAGTGGGTGTGGTTATGAGTGAGGGGTGTGTTTAGAGCATCAGTGGGTGTGGTTATGAGTGAGGGGTGTTTTCAGAGCATTAGGGGGTGTGTTTATGAGTGAGGGGTGTGTTCAGAGCATCAGTGGGTGTGGTTATGAGTGAGGGGTGTTTTCAGAGCATTAGGGGGTGTGGTTATGAGTGAGGGGTGTGTTCAGAGCATCAGTGGGTGTGGTTATGAGTGAGGGGTGTGTTCAGAGCATCAGTGGGTGTGGTTATGAGTGAGGGGTGTGTTTCAGAGCATTAGGGGGTGTGGTTATGAGTGAGGGGTGTGTTCAGAGCATCAGTGGGTGTGGTTATGAGTGAGGGGTGTGTTCAGAGCATCAGTGGGTGTGGTTATGAGTGAGGGGTGTGTTCAGAGCATCAGTGGGTGTGGTTATGAGTGAGGGGTGTGTTCAGAGCATCAGTGGGTGTGGTTATGAGTGAGGGGTGTTTTCAGAGCATTAGGGGTGTGTTTATGAGTGAGGAGTGTGTTCAGAGCATCAGTGGGTGTGGTTATGAGTGAGGGGTGTTTTCAGAGCATTAGGGGGTGTGGTTATGAGTGAGGGGTGTGTTCAGAGCATCAGTGGGTGTGGTTATGAGTGAGGGGTGTGTTCAGAGCATCAGTGGGTGTGGTTATGAGTGAGGGGTGTGTTCAGAGCATCAGTGGGTGTGGTTATGAGTGAGGGGTGTGTTCAGAGCATCAGTGGGTGTGGTTATGAGTGAGTGGGTGTTGTCAATCTCACCTGTGTGATTGGCTGTGGTCTGGGCTGCAGTAGAGGTGGTGTGCGGGTTTGCGTCTGACTGTTGGTCTGTACAGGTGTGTGTGGAGGGGTCAGTATGGCACTGGGGACCGTCTGTGGAGGGGGCCGTACAGGGGCCACAGATCCACCCCTCATCTGATCCTCAAACAGATCTGGGAAATCCACCTGATTACTGACGAACTGCAGCATCTCTGATGAACACAAACACACACAGAATATACAACAGTTACTGTTAGATTGTGAGAATCAATATTAAACACTAATGCTTGTGTCATCTAGCTGTCATTGTTACTGATATTTAACCCTTTACAAGTGATTTTTTTTTTTAACAGATACATTCATTCAACACTTTTGGCAACAAGTTTAACAGTGTAAACACACATTAAAAGAGTTCCGTTAGTAAATTAATGTTTTTCTTCCACACAGAGAACTCAATATTACACTGAAACTCTCATGTATGTGTGACACTGCAGCATAGACTCAACAACCTCAAACACACACACTCTGTCTCAAACTCTAGTGAGCAACCGTCTGAGGAAACACCCTAACCGTCATAGAAGCTCATCAATGACTGATTTAAAACACTCTCCATAGGCAACACTGCCACACAAATATCATTCTTCATATGAAGGGCCGTTCTTATGCACAACATGACATGGAGTGCCACAAACCCCTTAACCTGAACTCAAAGGCCATCAGTGATGTGACAGACACAATAATGCTCTATAAACTAGAGTTTATGAATGCTAATGATCACAATAATGACTGCAGATATTGAGATGAAGGTCAGTGATGTATAACAGTAAATCACTGATTAAACAGAGCTGATAAACACACTGATAACACACACACGTCAACTCTGACACACTAACACACCTCAGACCTTGACAGAAAGTGTGTCATACTGTAGATGAGTGTTTGTTTTATTGGTTTACAGGATTATTATCACAGTAATAAATGACACCTAGGGTTAGGGTTAGTTAGAGTTAGGTAGGGTGGGTTAGGGTTAGTTAGGGTGGGTTAGTTAGAGTTAGGTAGGGTGGGTTAGGGTTAGTTAGGGTGGGTTAGGGTTAGTTAGGTTGGGTTAGTTAGAGTTAGGTATGGTGGGTTAAGGTTATTTAGGGTGGGTTAGGGTTAGTTAGGGTGGGTTAGGGTGGATTAGGGTGGTTTAGTTAGGGTTAGGTAGGGTGGGTTAGGGTTAGTTAGAGTTAGGTAGGGTGGGTTAGGGTTAGTTAGAGTTAGGTAGGGTGGGTTAGGGTTAGGTAGGGTGGGTCAGGGTGGGTTAGGATTAGTTAGGGTTTGTTGGATTTGGGTAGGTTGGGTTAAGGTTAGTTAGAATTAGGTAGGTTGCCTTAGGGTTAGGTTAGAGTTAGGTTAGGGTGGGTTAGGGTTAGTTAGAGTTAGGTAGGTTGGGTTAGGGTTTGTTAGTGTGGGTTAGGGTTAGTTAGAGTTAGGTAGGGTGGGTTAGGGTTAGTTAGAATTAGCTAGGTTGGGTTAGGGTTAGTTAGAATTAGGTAGGGGTTAGGGTTAGTTAGGGTGTAGGGGTGGGTTAGGGTTAGGGGTGGGTTAGGGAGTTAGGGTAGGTTGGGTTAGGTTGGTTAGATTAGAGGTGGGTTAGGGTAGTTAGAGTTGGTAGGTGGGTTAGGGTTAGTTAGGGTGGGTTAGGGTTGGTTAGGTTAGGAGTTAGGGTAGGGTTAGGGTTAGGTGGTTAGGTAGTTAGGGTGGGTTAGGGTTAGTTAGAGTTAGGTAGGGTGGGTTAGGGTTAGTTAGAGTTGGGTAGGTTGGGTTAGGGTTAGTTAGGGTGGGTTAGGGTTGGTTGGGTTAGGGTTATTTAGGGTGGGGTAGGGTTAGTTAGAGTTAGGTAGGTTGGGTTAGTGTTAGTTAGAATTAGGTAGGGTGGGTTAGGGTTAGTTAGGGTGGGTTAGGGTTAGTTAGAGTTAGGTAGGGTGGGTTAGGGTTAGTTAGAGTTAGGTAGGGTGATTTAGGGTTAGTTAGGGTGGGTTAGGGTTGGTTGGGTTAGGGTTAGTTAGGGTGGGTTAGGTTTAGTTAGATTTAGGTAGGGTGGGTTAGTGTTAGTTAGAGTTAGGTAGGGTGGGTTAGGGTTAGTTAGGGTTAGGTAGGGTGGGTTAGGGTTAGTTAGAGTTAGGTAGGGTGGGTTAGGGTTAGTTTGAGTTAGGTAGGTTGGGTTAGGGTGGGTTAGGTTTAGGTAGGGTGGGTTAGGGTTAGTTAGAGTTAGGTAGGTTGGGTTAGGGTCTAATCAACTCAATGGACGTCACACATTACTGATAATCACAAGAGTTAATCTCATCTTCAGAGCAGAACTGATCTAATGTTACTGTCATCTGAATCATTCCCACAGGAGTCGTTCATGATGTGGCAAATCCCACACACATATTCATTCAAAATAACATGTAGTTGCAAATGAGAACATTAATTCACACAAATGAATTCAAGCGACATCAAAGACGATTGTACACTGAACGCTTCATTGATTTTAACAGAAGTGTTCAAGGGTGATACTAAAGTATCAATACTTCTGATTCTGATAATAAGATTCTCACATAATACGTTTTTATTAAACTAATTATATTATTATTTAGTTACCATGGAAATGAATGCATGTCATCATGTTTTGTTATTTTTGTAAGAGGCAGTGATTGGCTGAGGTAATGACTTCTGGAGTTAATGTCAAATCTAAACGAGACATTATCATGGGTTTGTTAGTAAGATTATTTAAAAGTCGTTAAAACATTGATAATGTTCTGTATCTGTTGTTAAATGACACCCTTATGAAAATGAACCATGGTTTTACTATAGTTGTAGTAACCGCACGGCTAATTTAGTGGTTACTATGCTTTTACAGCAAATACCGTGGTTTATGACTACGGTTAATGTCACGGATATACAATGTAAATATGGTATAAAGATCAGTGGTTACTCTAGTAAAACCAGGATTAGTTTTTGAAGGTTCAACAAAACAGAAGTCTAATAGTTTTCAATTTTAGGCAGATAAATTAAAAAATAAATAAATAAATAAATAAATAAGGCATTTAAAAAAATAATAAAATTAAATTACCAATATTATCCCAAGAATTAAAAAATAAAAAAAAATAAAAAATGTAATCGAGATATCGGTTTTGGGGATATTGGCCTTGATAGTACTTGGAATTGAATTGAAAATAACATAAGTATATTATCGGCATCTCTAGAGTGTTCTTGTTCAACGTGCGCTTGTACCGTATGATTCATAAATGGGTAATTAACATTAAATACTTTCTCACATGTCCTGTGGTGTGACATACTAGAATTTGATTTTGATCATTCTGATCAGTATTATTAATGATATCGGCCAGGCTGATAATGATCAGTTTTGTGATTATCGATAAACACGTTCGCTTGACCAATTAACAGAAGTGTTCACTTTCCCTTGTGTCAGTTCCAAAATATAACAACAGATTTGTCAAAACTGTCTGCTTTCAAGGTTTTTTATTTTTAAGCTCATGTGTGTAAATATTGCATAAAATAAATATTTGTTTTACTATATTTAATTTTTGGACTTAGATTTGTATCCATTTCATTTAAAATGAATTAGCCATTAAAAAAAAAAAAAAAAAAAAAAAAAAAAGGATTAAGAGATGACAAACTTTAACCAGTTACAGCACCTAAACAGTCAACATTTATTTACATATTAATCTTAAATATTTATAAACGTTTATGGATATGGTATGCCTTAACTTCCCATTTAACACAGATCTGTAATAATATAAACACATGCTGACATCATCGTCGATTCTCTCTATACCGAAACGAACCGCGATTAAAGCGGTACCGAATCACATCACTGTTTACAAACAAACAAACAAACACACACACACACACACACACACACACACACACACACACACACACACACACACACACACACACACACACACACACACACACACACACACACACAGAGAGAGAGAGCCGTGATCACAACATCATTATCATGATCTGATCGATTCGATAAGCGCTTCGGTTCGTGTTCGGTATCTTACCATCGATGTCTCCCATTGTGAACTCATCGCCCAGTTCGGATAAAGTCGGGTCCATATTGTCCATAAACTCCACAGCGTCCATCCTCAAGCTGCTCCTGGCGGGTGGGGCGGTTCGTCGCGTGTCTCTGTCGGTTTAATCGATTATCAGAACTCAACCAGAGCAAACACACTCAGAGGCGGTTCCGGTGTCGGTCGGACGCGGCCATCTTGCGCTCCAGCAGTGACGTCATTCACAAACACTGCTTGTCAATGACGCTCACAGCTGATTGGCTGACACTCGGCAATGGCCGTCGTAAGATCAGGCGCTGTCGGCCAATCAAATCGCTCGCTGGACCGTGGTCTGATTGTACGTCGATGAGCAGAGGCGCTGTTCGCATTTGCATTTGATCCGCCCCTAATCGTACTCTCCGCCCACGCCACGCGGAGTGAAGGAAGAGTGCTTATTAATATTTAAAGAGCAGGGAGGTGTCAATTGAATATGTTAATTTGAGGGTTGTGAAGTTACATAATCATAATGCTCTTCAGACACTCCTTCATTCTGTTCATTCCGGCACCTTTTATCTAATTTTATTTCAATAGGAGTGTTTTGTGTTCTGAAAGCGCTTTAACTGTTACAAAATTACAACTATTATTAATATCTAATAAAAACAATATCTGATGACTAAATATGGGTAAAAAACCAGCAATCACAGCAGCTCAAACTCTTAAATATAGCTACAGTTTTATATAAATATTTTATATAATGTAGCTAAATATACATTTGAAATATATTTTTATCACCATTTACTGACACCACTGCAGTTTTGCATCTGTAGGCAAAACAATATCAAAGTCTTTCTCAACATGAGGGTTAAAAAGAGTGAATAAATTAATTTATTGTGAGTGTTATGAGTTTAAAATGTCAGGTTGAACGTATTTGTATATGACTTTAAATGATGCAATAATGAGAGTTGATTGTGGTTAAAGTGTTTGTTTCTTAAATGAAAACAACATGTTTTTATTGACATTTTTATGTTTATTTTGTGCAACTGCTTCAGAAGACAAACACAGATTTTCAGTCTCGTCACACGGCAGCATGTTTGTTTGAACGGATCACATGCGGATGTCACTAAACCAACCCAAACTAGTCAAACCTTTGCAGAAAAGTACCCAGAAATATCTGTTATGATCTATTAAACACACAACAATGTTTAGCATTTCAACCATAAATTCACCAAAACAAGTTTGTCAAAACTTTATAACTGAAGATACTGAACAGCTGTCCGTCAGTTTGAATCAGATTGTGCTGGTTTATATTATTTACTAGATAAAAGCTGTAGTCAAAACATTTCCCAAAATGATTGATTTTTCATATAAAACACATTGACAAATCTGAATCAAATAGAATAGCATTAGCCATTAACTTTAACGGGATAAGTGCTGATGTTGATTTTTGTTGTCGCCTCAAATTTCAAGGCCTGTCTAAGATAAATGTAAAAAGTTCTCATGACATTTCATACTGTAAATGTGAATAATATGATCTAAAGTAAATCATAAACAGCAGCAGTGATGCTTAATTCATGAATGTCAAACACACTGTTAGCATCATGCGTTTATTTGTTCCAGTGGATCTCGTAGGAGTTTCGTTCCGTGTAGCTGTTTTCGGCAGCTCCACTTCCTGATCGAACTTTTTCCTTCACCACTTTCACCACCATCCCGCCAGCAAGTGCAATTCCCACCGCTGCTTTTCCGATCTCGGCTACAGCAGTCAGAATCCGTGCGGTTGTTCCGACGCCATCCAGCGCTCCTGATAAACCTCCGGCTGAACTGGCACAGGAGGTCTCAGCGCCCCCTACACTGCCCCCGGTGGCCACTGCCGTTGCGTTAGCAACACTCAGAGCTTCCGCTGCAGTTTCAGCTCCTGTTATCGCTGCACTACTTATTGCTCCAGCCTCTAGCACTGCTCCCATCACTGCTCCCACCCCTATAGCCCCACCCACCCCTGCAGCCACGCCCACCACTGCTGCACCCATTGTTCCAACCTGCTCCAGTGCCTCTACAGCTGCCTCTCGCGGTCCTGCAGCCTCCGCCCCGGCCAACGCACCCACCGACCCTCCTAGCATCCCTCCAGTTGCTGCTCCCAGAGCTACGGCTGTCTTTCCAGTGGCAGCTGCAACTATTGCGCCAAATGCTTTGCCTACACCTGCGGTCCCGGCCGCTGAGACTCCCGCCAGTTTCCCTGCCGCTAACCCCACTGATCCGCCCATCATTGACGCCCCTGCCGCCACAGCAAGAGGTGCTGCAGCTCCAAAAACAGCCCCCACTGCCATTCCAGTGGCCCCGGCTGCAACAAGCACCTTTACACGCTCCAGAACTTTCCCAGAGAGAGCGGCTTCAGTTCTAAAGCGGTTCAGAGCGGATCGCAGGGCCTGGCGCCTGCTAACCACCCTTCCACTTGCCCTTCGACCCCTCCATCGCTGCACTCGCTCCTCACTCATCCGTCGCTCCTGTTCATCTCGGATGGCTTGTTCGGCCTGCAGGAACATATTGCTGGTGTAGCACGCTCCTCCTGCGTCCTCCACCATCTTCTCCACCATTTGCAGTAAGGCTCGCACTTGCAACCTGTTTTCTGGTTCTCTGTTGTTGATGACGTGGTATCGACCGCCGCATCTCCACAGTAGAACCTTCAGTCGTTCCGGAGTGGACTCATCCAGGAAACTCTCCAAACCTCCTTCCTCAAGCTCATCTCCGCGGGTGAACAGCACCACTGTGTGGTGGAGCAGCGCCTCCTCGCCAAACACACGGATCATTTCCGTGACAGCTCGGTCTTCGTCCTCTGTGTAGCGGCCCAGAGGAACCACGAGCAGGAACGCATGCGGACCGGGCGCCGTTAGCGCCACACACTTGGCGATTTCAGCGTGAACGTGACTCGGGTCGAGCCGTGTGTCGCCAAATCCCGGCATATCCACGACCAGCAGCCTCTTCCTCGCACCGGACTCCCCTTCCTCAGGCAGCTCCGCACTACTCTGCTCGCACACGCGGGTCACTGAACTTGCTCTCATGGCCGACAGGAAGTGACGGCGTCCTAGGATGGTGTTTCCTGTGGCACTCTTGCCCGAGCCTGTTCGACCAATCAGGACGATTCTCAGCTCTGCTTTGTCATTCTCTCTCTCCTCCTCGGGTCCACACGCTCCCCAGTCTCCACCCGGCTGATCTAGAAGCAGAAATCACATTTATTGGGCAAGTAAATCACACTTTAAAAGTAACTTGGCTTGGTGCTTTGCTGTAAAGGACAAAGTAAACATACCATATAGTGAAGTTAGGCAGAATGAGAGCTTCAGCCATTGTATTGAAACAGATACAATAAAAGTGAATGGTGACTGAGGCTTACATACTACACAGCAGTTCTGTTTGTGTTGCACAGAAGAAAGGCATACGGGTTTGCAACAACATGAAGGTGAATAAATGATAAGTGATCATTTTCCTTTTTATGAATGAACTATTACTTTTCATTAAAGCGTGATTTCATTAGATAAATGCATTAAGTGTCATCTTTCCACAACTGTTGTGATCTAGAGAATAAAGAATAATAATTAAACTGTTTTATCTGTCAGACATACAGAAAACAGCATGAGAGTAAAGCAGTAAACTGATAAACATACATGTGAAACTCTCATATATCATACATCAGAAATAAACACATTTTTATCACGTATGTGATATTTACTGTTCATAATGTAAATAAATAGCTAAAATCACATTCTGCCGTTTATAACAGCAACAGGAAGTTTTCAACGAAATGCGTTTCAGTGTTACTCATACAAAACAACATATCTGAAATGACTGAATAATCAGATTTCACACCTGGCACAGCGTTTTCCGTCATGATATTCGTGTCAGATTCACTTTGAGGGTTTTTGTTGTATTTTGTTGTTGTTTGTTGTTTGACGTGAAGCTCTGCGGCTGCGCAGAAGATCAAACGTCATCAGTGAGAGTTTGAGTTGATATCTGGCGACATCTGTCGGTCACATCAGGAACAACGAATAGCAAAGATCGATTAAACTGATCAATATCTCACTCCTCTATTACTGTAATAACATTTGTGTTCTACTAACACTACTGCTAAAGTCTTAACCCTTGTGCGTCAATTTAAAAAAAGTTACTCAGAGGTCCTTAAAAGACAAATATATTATATATTAATATTATTTTCCACTTTCACTGACTGATTTTAACCCTTTAAATGCCAGTTTGTTTATATAATACCACTGTTGTTTTTCACACACACACACACACACACACATTTCTCAATACACACATACAAAACACTCTCTGACATCCATACCAACACACACACACAATTTTATCTGCATCACGTATTCAGTTGTGCTGCAGTGCTCTATAATACAGCAAACAGAGAATAGGGGAAAAGCTTGTATTTGCTCCATAGGCTAAACATGAGAAAAATGGCGCCATCTGGTGGAAAACATTAAAAATGTACATTTTGAAGCCAGGGCTCCAGAATGAAAACATAATATCATAGAATTCATGATTTAATGCTTTAATGACACTGGGATCAAATATTGCAGTTTTAATGGGTTTCAATGGGGACAATTTTGTCATGAAGGTCCTGAGTGTAACTATTTTGAGTACACAGTATATTATAGATGTATTACAGGAACTGAGGTTGAAATATCAAAATAACCCCAAAAATACACACCTTTGCCAAAATGTATGCTGTTGGCATTAACACAGCCAGTATGATCGGAAAAACAAAAATGAAAGACAAAAATGTCCTGAAGGTTGCACAAGAGTTTAGCATATAAAACAATCTTCACCTGAGTTTACAAGCACATTAGAACATAAACAATTAAAAAACAGACTGTACAAACACACACAAAAAAGTTCATCATTAAAATACTTAACTGATTAGAAATAAATACAGTAATCAATGCAAGTAACAACTTTGACAGTACTTAAAGGAATATTCCGGGTTTAATACAAGTTCAGCTCAGTCGACAGCATTTGTGTCATAATGTTGATTAACACAAAAATTAATTTCGACTCGTCCCTCCTTTCAAATGATCTGAGATGATGATTCAGATTCAAACAGATTGTGATTCATCTCTGGACATGGATCCCTGTAGAGGTGTACAGCTCAGATTTCTCCGCTGTATGAGGAGCATCACATCTGTCCTTCATCTCTACAGCTTCAGTATATCTGTGAGAAACAGAGTTAAATAACAGCCGGATTATCTGTTTCATCTCTGAAATCTTCATGTGTTGGAGAAAAACTCAATTAAAGGGTTCTGTTTTCTAGGAGCAGCACTACGTGCAACAGTTCAAGGATTCTGTACAGAAATTAAACAAAACATTAAACAGAAACATATAACAAATATACATTCAAAACAATGAACAACGGGAGAGAAGCAAATCATATTTGAAGCAGGTGAGACACGGGCGAGCAGGACCAGAGATGCTGATCGAGAACATACAACACATACATCTGACACTGCAGTCAGAGAACAGGAGATGCATTACATACAGTCCATTTACATTAACAACTTCTTATGAATGTGCTGTGTTTGTTTATATCACTGGTGTTTGACAGAAAATGGACTATATTATAGGACGTAGTCGGTGCAATAACCGGAGAAGAACCTCAGAATTCAATTGCACTGAATCCAGCCCATAGCGCTTTGTGTGCGCAATTTTGCACCTAGACGTAGCACATACTTGCATGAAAATACCAAAACTACATGGCTATGCTGACTTTGCATGTATGAATTATGGCATAGACTCAGTGCTCTTAAAATAGTCTTAATCTTTGTCCTTTAATCTGTCAGTTTGAGATTCACTCACCTGTTTCCTGAACAATCACGCACGGCCCTCTGAAAACAGCTGACAACAGAAACAAACATATTATTGCATCCATCATGGTATTCTCAAATTATTCCAAATGTTACTATTTTACAGTTCATTTCAGTGTTATTATTTTACAGTTATACTGTTGAGATCTGACCATTGATTTAATCATTTATTTATTAACTATGAAATGATCTAAACATCATCTTTTAGTTTTTCATTACTATTTTAAACCATTAAACAGATGGCTGTTCCTAATGTAGCTTTAAGACTTCCATATTTAAATGCCCTTCTGGATGATTTGTCTTGACATGTGAAATGAAATGAAGAGCTTATTCATGAGATACAGGTTTGCTTTCTGGTTTAATATACGGTGCATCCGGAAAGTATTCACAGCGCTTCACTTTTTCCACATTTTGTTATGTTACAGCCTTATTCCAAAATGGATTCAATTCATTATTTTCCTCAAAATTCTACAAACAATACCCCATAATGACAACGTGAAAGAAGTTTGTTTGAAGTCTTTGCAAATTTATTAAAAATAAAAAATGAAAGAAATCACACGTACATGAGTATTCACAGCCTTTGCCATGACACTCAAAATTGAGCTCAGGTGCATCCTGTTTCCACTGATCATCCTTGAGATGTTTCTACAACTTGACTGGAGTCCACCTGTGGTAAATTCAGTTGATTGGACATGATTTGGAAAGGCACACACCTGTCTATATAAGGTCCCACAGTTAACAGTGCATGTCAGAGCACAAACCAAGCCATGAAGTCCAAGGAATTGTCTGTAGACCTCCGAGACAGGATTGTATCGAGGCACAGATCTGGGGAAGGGTACAGAAAAATTTCTGCAGCATTGAAGGTCCCAATGAGCACAGTGGCCTCCATCATCTGTAAATGGAAGAAGTTTGGAACCATCAGGACTCTTCCTAGAGCTGGCCGCCCGGCCAAACTGAGCGATCGGGGGAGAAGGGCCTTAGTCAGGGAGGTGACCAAGAACCCGATGGTCACTCTGACAGAGCTCCAGCGTTTCTCTGTGGAGAGAGGAGAACCTTCCAGAAGAACAACCATCTCTGCAGCACTCCACCAATCAGGCCTGTATGGTAGAGTGGCCAGACGGAAGCCACTCCTCAGTAAAAGGCACATGACAGCCTGCCTGGAGTTTGCCAAAAGGCACCTGAAGGACTCTCAGACCATGAGAAACAAAGATTGAACTCTTTGGCCTGAATGGCAAGCGTCATGTCTGGAAGAAACCAGGCACCGCTCATCACCTGGCCAATACCATCCCTACAGTGAAGCATGGTGGTGGCAGCATCATGCTGTGGGTATGTTTTTCAGCGGCAGGAACTGGGAGACTAGTCAGGATCGAGGGAAAGATGAATGCAGTAATGTACAGAGACATCCTTGATGAAAACCTGCTCCAGAGCGCTCTGGACCTCAGACTGGGGCGAAGGTTCATCTTCCAACAGGACAACGACCCTAAGCACACGGCCAAGATAACAAAGGAGTGGCTCCGGGACAACTCTGTGAATGTCCTTGAGTGGCCCAGCCAGAGCCCAGACTTGAACCCGATTAAACATCTCTGGAGAGATCTGAAAATGGCTGTGCACCAACGCTCCCCATCCAACCTGATGGAGCTTGAGAGGTCCTGCAAAGAAGAATGGGAGAAACTGCCCAAAAATAGGTGTGCCAAGCTTGTAGCATCATACTCAAAAAGACTTGAGGCTGTAATTGGTGCCAAAGGTGCTTCAACAAAGTATTGAGCAAAGGCTGTGAATACTTACGTACATGTGATTTATTTAGTTTTTTATTTTTAATAAATTTGCAAAGATTTCAAACAAACTTCTTTCACGTTGTCATTATGGGGTATTGTTTGTAGAATTTTGAGGAAAATAATGAATTTAATCCATTTTGGAATAAGGCTGTAACGTAACAAAATGTGGAAAAAGTGAAGCGCTGTGAATACTTTCCGGATGCACTGTAATTTTATCTGCATCATCCTTCAATAACAGCCGGTTTGTGCAGCAGCATGTGAACAGATGTGCAAAACACACACACACACAAAGAGACACACACATCACACACAAACACACACAGACACACACACAAACAAACACACACTACACACAACACACACAGACACACACACACTACACACAACACACACACAGACACACACACACACAAACAGCAACGTTTGGTGTAAAAATACTGAAGAAATAGAAGAAATTATTTTTCGTCCGTTTAGGAATAATGGCATATATTACGCATCTTCCTCATTATCTCACTGTGACTGATAGACAAAGTTTCTGATCAGCCGATAGCCATAACTGATGTGTAATGTTGGCGTTGTGTTGATCACGTTAATGTATTTATTTCAGGAGATCTGAATGAGTCAATTCTGTAGTTAAAATGGCACATTCTATTTATCATGTTATGACCCGTTTATTAACAAGATTTAATGACTGAACTACGACAGTAATACAGATCTGTCATCACTCACCTGAAGATCTTTTTCCGCAGCATGAAAAAGATGAAGAGCAGAACAATGAAGAAAACAATAGCTAAAATCCAGAACAACTCATCTATACAAATAACAAAAAGAAGAAATCAGCTCATCTCTACAATGACACAACAAAATCAGCTGATCTATTAAAAAATTATGAAACATTATGAGTAAACAAAACGTCTCCGGTTACACATGTAATCTCGGTTCTGAGATGAAGGGAATGAGAGATTGTGAGTATCGCTTTGGGGAATTCCTTCTCCGATGACCTAGTCGAAGCCATTGTACAAGAATGGCAATCCTGTAATTGGCAAAGGTGTTTGAGCCCCGCCCCTTTAGGTGCACAGTTGGCCTATTTAAGCGGGCGCGAAATCACCATTTCTTAAGAAAGTAGGTTTTATTTTTTATTGGAAGTGCTTGTGACTTGTGGGGGGGAGGGGAGGGGGTGGGGGAGTATGAAATATATCAGGTAGCCCACCTGTAATAAAGGAGCTTGCGCTCACCTGCTGAGTGTATGCTCCACATACATGTGTAATGTCTGCACAGGGCATAACTAATGCATCAACTACTTATCCGAATTAAACGGTGGGGAAAAAAAAGCTTATAGGTGGACCACATGAGCCCTGAAGGGTGTGGATAGAACCTTAGGCACATAGCCTTTTCTGGGGTTTATGGTGGCTTTTGAAAGACCTGGCCCAAATTTCTGGCATGAGCTGTCAACTGACAGTGATATGCAGAGAGAGTCACTACATAAACCTTAAGCATTGACAGGGTAAAACCTGTGTACAACCACTCTTAAATGAATGTAAGGATCACTGCTATGGAGCAGTTAACTGGGTCTTTGCCACGTGAACAGCACCAATTTGCAAACACATGCCATTTCAGTGCATAAAGTCATCTTGTAGACGGAGCTCTAGCCTGCAAGATGGTGTTCATTACCAACTGAGCCAATTCTGTCTTGTTCAATGCGGTTGCGTTTCACAGGACATTTGTGGGCCAAAGTGTCCACCCTCAGTGGGGCTTGGGACATGGAGTACCAGAGGGGACAGTGGGCATTTTCTGCAGTGACGAACAGCATGAATTCCGCTTTGCCGGATACTTCCCAAATCTTCATGACCATTTTAAGGATGAAGTCTCCATTCCACTGGCATCGCTCCCTGTTGCGACATCCGCTCCGCAGTTCAGGCGGCACAGGACATATTGCACTCAGGGAGAGGAGATGGCGCCTGCGCCACAAGAGGAGGTGCTGCACCAGGCGCATCATTGGCAGCGATTGAGTTCCGTCCTGTCGATTTATCTACGCCACTACTGTCATTCTGTCCGAATGAATCAGAATGTGGTGATTCACTATGTCGTAATGAAAACGTTCAAGGCTAGGAAGTTCTAAGCTAGCAGTTCTAGGCAGTTGAATTTCTACACCCACTTCGCACCTGTCCATGTGCCAAAGCTGTTGAGTTCCTTCGAACTCAAATCTTAAAAGCAGCCTGTGATGAGGTGCAATTTGTACATAAGAAGAACACATCCCATAGATCTGTTGACGTAAACCAGCCTGAGGGTGGATGAGTGATAAGATCTGTTTCTGAGATACCATTTTGAATGGCCGCTTTACAAGCGTGTGATTCAAGCGTCTCGGATGTAAAATGGACTGATGCCTGTCGTCTTTCAAGAGAATAGCGGCTGTAAAACCCTTGTGGCTGCCGCAGTTCGGGACAATCTCTATCACGTTCTTTACGAGGAGATTGTGAATTTCTGCACGCAATACCGGGGCATCCCATTATGGGACCGTAGATGACAGAACGGCGTCAGAGGGACAACGGGCGTGTTGCTCGCTAGCTAGAGGAGATAGATTGCCGCTTGCCATCGGGAAGTGGTTGTGCATAGAGTGGGGTAAGAGAAGCGTGAAGGGAAGAAGAGCCCTTCTTCGAGAGTGTGTGTGATAACATTATTTATTTGAACACAACACACAAAAACAATATTTTGTGTAACATCCTGGTCCCGGCGAACTCCGGCAGGGAGGGAGGAGTGAAAAGCGTGTAAATGTGTGTGCGTCTCGAGCGCATTCCTGCTTTTCATGAGAACATGTTTATGTGAACACAACACACAGAAGCAATATATGTGCAACCTCTTGGCAAACTCTGGTGGGGAATAAGCAGCATGTGAATGTGTGTGTGCATCTCGAGCAGGTGCAGGTAGCGCATTTCTGTTTTTTGTGAGAAGATTGTTTATGTGAACACAGCACACAGAAACAACATATATGTGTAACCACCCAGTGAACAACGAGGGGATGTTAACAGTGTGTCTCGTGCAATGAGCACTTCTCTCTTTCGTGAGAACATTCTTATTTGAACACAACACACTGAAACCGCTCAAGCCACGGTTGCGTGGCTTCACTGATGGCTTGGGCTGTCTTTGGCAGAGCCGGAGCAGCAGAGACGGGGTTCTCTGCCGGGGGCTGACCCGAAGAAGAGCGGTGAGTCATCTCACTGAGCCACCGGTGATTTTTTTGTGTCCCGCAGTGCTATTCTGAAGCAACCACGACTTTCTGTGTCACTTCCACGACTCTGTCGTGTCAAGTGTCAGCTTGAGTCGACAGCTGGTTTTAAACAGCGGTCCTCTGAACCTAAGGCCAACACTCTATGAGCTAACATACAAGCTAACGCAAGCTGGATCTGCGGGAAGAATGTGTGTGTTGTGTGCGCTGCCCTGTGCGATGCAGTCTTCTGATGGCAGCTGGACTGCAGGAACCATTCGTCCAGGTGAGATATTTCTGGCTCGACTGGAGGGGAATACTGTAAAACAAGCTCCTCAAACACTTGTGAGAGGATGCGAAGCAGCTCTTTATCAGTGGCATGTCTACGCTCCTCACCCTTACTGGGGTAAGGAAGGGACAGCAACATCCTCCGCCCACTCGCTCATTTCTAATACAGCGAGGACATGGCATCATCCCCATTGTCAGATCCGGCAAAAGTGATAAGGCTGTGCACTCAAATAGAGGGCTGGAGCTTATCACGCATATACTGCATTGGCGAGTACACTATATCAGAAGATTGGGAGGCTCTCAGGGCTTGTGCCGGCACGAGATCCTCCTCGAAATCATCCATCTCGACCTTGTAGCCCCGCCGTACCTCCTCGTGTGGTCCATCGGGATCTAACACAGAGGAGGCGGGTGGGAGGGCGTGGGAGGCGGGATCATCCCTCAAAACAAGGGCGATCCTTGAGTGGAGCGTCCAGAGACTCTGTTTTCATGAGAGCTGATTTTGTGTGGGCGTGGCCCAGGCAGCATACGCAGCTCTCATGTTCATCTTATGGTGAAATATGCTGCTCACATTCGGAACACTTGCGGAACGACATCTTGTAAAAGATGCGATGCATGCAGACAGCTCTTTTTGTGATATAATAACATATTAATGCATATACTGTATATATAAAGTTGGGGTGTGCAGTGAAGCCATTATCTGTATTTGTTCATATGTTAAAATTATCTGTATCTGCCGCAGGAGGCTCAAGAGGTAGAGCAGCAGGAGTCTTAGGGAATGATGTTGCAGGAGGCGGAGCTGCAGGAGGCTGCGGAGACTCAGGGGGCAAAGCTGCAGGAGGAGGAGTGGACAAAGCCGTGCAAGACTCGGAGGGCAGAGCCGTGGAAGACTCGGAGGGCAGAGCCGTGGAAGACTCGGAGACTGGAGTCACAGGAGGCACTGGAGGAGGAGCGGGCAGAGCTGCTGGAGGAGGAACGGGACGCAGAAGGGCCTCCACTGAGGGGGTCTCCGGAACCACCGGAGCTAGGAGCAGAGGGGCCTCCGTCAAGGGGGTGTCCAGAACAACTGGAGCTAGGAGCAGAGAGGCCTCCATCGAGGGGGTGTCCAGAACCACCAGAACTAGGAGCAGAGGGCCTCCATTGAGGAGGTCTCCAGAACCGAGAAGCGTCTTCGACGGCGAGGCAGAGAGAATCTTCGCCGGAACACAACAGGGAAGTGGTGAGTCTTCTCACTGCAGACGCTAGAAGTACAGCCGACGAGTCGTCCTGTCCACGTCTGCAGAGAAGATCCCATCCACTGAACAAGTGTATCTCAGTGGCGAAACAGAGGGTTTTCAAGATGACAGATGATTTCGCTGTCTTGAAGAAAGAAAATTTGGAAGAAATGGTCATTTCGTGCCCGCTTATGTAGGCCAACTGTGCGTCTAAAGGGGCGGGGCTCAAAAACCTTTGCCAATCACAGGATTGCCGTAATTGTACAATGGCTTCAACTAGGTTGACGGAGAAGGAATTCCCCAAAGCGATTTCTCGCAATGGCGAGTGAACCGGTATCAAAAGTAAACTACACGTTTAAATATCTTAATATTACTTTAATGTTTAACAGTTAATGCGTTTTTTTACCTGGATACAGAAGAGCTGCTGGTGTTTCATTCAAAAAGAAAAAACACACACACATAAGATATTCTGTACAAACATCAGAATCACTGAGTGAGTTTACATGCACATCAATACACTGATAAATAAATCAGTTTAGTCAACAAATCAGACAATGCAAAAAAAAAATAAAAATGTTTACATGAGATTTGAAATTATTGGATTGTTGTTTTTGACGTCAAAACATAAATAGTCGGATAAGTCAGTTAAAGGAATAGTTCACCCAAAAATGAAAATTCTGTCATCATTTCCTCACTCTCATGCCATCCCAGATGTGTATGACTTTCTTTCTTCTGCTGAACACAAATGAAAATTTTTAGAAGCATATTTCAGCTCTGTAGATCCATACAATGCAAGTGAATGGTGACCAGAACTTTGAAGCTCCAAAATCCACATAAAAGGGCAACATAAAAGTAATTCATATTGCTCCTGTGGTTAAATCCATATCTTCAGAAGTGATATTATAGGTGTGGATGAGAAACAGATCAATATTTAATCATTTTTTATCATAAATTCTCCTCCCTGCCCAGTAGGGGGCGATATGCAAGAAGAAGGAGAAAGTGAAATTGAAGGAAAAAGGACTTAAATATTGAGCTGTTTGTCACCCACACCTATCATATCACTTCTGAAGACATGGATTAAACCACTGGAGTCTTATGGATTACTTTTATGCTGCCTGTACGTGGATTTTGGAGCTAAAAATCTTCATTTGTGTTCAGCTGAAGAAAGAAAGTCATACACATCTAGGATTGCATGAGCGTATGATTTGAGAATTTTCATTTTTGGGTGAACTATCCCTTTAAAGGTGCAGTATGTAAGATTCAGAAACCCTTGTTATTAATGACACTTGTAGCTGTTAAGTGAACTGCAGCAGCTACCTGTTGCTCGTGCTTGCGCTCGTACACACACTCCATAAGGATGCGAGCATCAGCCAAAACAATGACGTAGACAACGAAATTTACTGGCATCATGCTGACAGTTGAGGTAGCATAATTAAAATTACACAGTTATGATTGTTTTACCACAAACCTTGAGACTGTATATTATATTTGACTCTCCAGTGCTGGAACAGGGCTCATATAAAGTGTGGATATAGGTCTGACTATGTGAGACTGTAGTTTGGAGTAATCACTTTTCTTTGCATGATACATTGACTGCATTTATACGATAGCCTATGTCGGCGTTAGCTAGCTAGCCAGCTTTATCAATAGCTGTTAGCTAAATTTGGTGGATGATGACAGTAGCTGTTTATAAAATAGACTGTACATTATAAATATGTTGACACAATTCAGTATTGATGTGATCACAACTGTCATTTTGATATATCGATGCGCTATTGTTTTATAATAATAGATTGTATATATTTTCTGTATAATCAAGTTACGTTACACTAATGAATGGAGCTTTCTGCATTATCTTGAACATTGTCTAGCATTCATTTCATGTGTTATTGTAGTTTAGCTCAAATGACACAGATCAATCCTTATGGCACTATATTTCACATGCTTTACAGTTATGCAAGTTTACCTGTCCAATAAGAGGAACACCAATTCAGAGTCGTTTTGATCCTCAAAACCGAACGAAGGTCCCTCCAGGAATCAAATGCTCTGCCGATGTTCACTCTAGTTTTCGCTCGACCACGATCACGTTCCCGCTTAGCCAGACGGGATTCAGTAGATAAATGTTTTTTTGGCTTACTCTGAGTTTGTGTAGGAGTCGGTGTTGTGCTGGGAGCCGGACATTTGCTGGATGTGTTGCAGACTGTCTGTTGTCGCTGTTGAACAGCGGAAAAGAAGCACTGAGGCTCTCGGGAGCGTGCATAAACGTCACATCCTTTGGATTTTCCCGGCAAAAGTGACCCGCTCCCTTCACATGAAAATTAGTCTACAGGCTTTAATAAGCAACCTAGGAAGTCCGGGAAGGGCTCATTTTTTAAGTTGCGTTACAAGCCGTTCACACATTGGCAAAAAAAAACATGAAAATTGTTACATACTGCACCTTTAAGGTATTCACATGCAACGTGATTTTGAGGTAATGGGCAAAATCTACCTGTGATGAACGGTTTATGATTAAACTGTTTATGAGTTTACTCAGATAAAGAAAAGCTTTTTAAGGCATTTACATGAGAACACACAATGTTGACTTATTAAGCATAATCAGCATAAGATGTAAAACATCTTCCATGCAAACACACTCAATGTTGTACCATACAAGGAAACAAAAGCCTGTTCATAAAATAACAGGATTTTGTCTTTTCCATCTCAAATCTAGACATCAGATAAATGTGTGCTCAGATCTTTTGAAAGAAGATCATAAATCAGGAATAAAGAAACATTTCTATCAAATCTCACACACATCATCTGAACCCACCTGATGTTGGTGTCACTGCAGTTTCATTCCACGCTGATAAAAACACATTAAAAATCATCATGAACAACAGAAGTTTCAACTAAACAAAGAGTTTCAGCTGCATCAGAACACACTAGATCAATGTATAATATCACTGTAAACATTATGATCATCACACTCACCTCTGTATGTGGTCTGGTGTGTGAACTGAAATAAAAGCAAAGATTCATTAGAACATCATTTCTACTGTTCATTAATGTTTCAATTCTTTATACTGGATGAGAGTATTAGTGGTGCTTGTGAAGCAAAGCATCACTAGTTTAATCTCACATACTTATGATTAATCTTCAATAAACTTTTTGGCACCTAACTCGTCCCACTCCATTTGTCGTAGAACCACAAATGAGGTGTCAAAATGACCAGCCTATTGAGGACACCTGTGCTATGACTGTTCTAAGGGATGGGGGGTACGGTGTACCCCTGGGGGGCAAAAAACTGTCTAAAAAAGGGATTTTTTTCCCGCTATGACAAGTCAATGCAAGAAATTTGTGGGATCATATCTCCCAATCAGAATGTCGTAGAGACATGGGGGCAGGCTCATTTCACTCGGGCTACCAATCAGTCTTTAAGAATCATATTGAAAATGGCGTAGCCATGCCCTAGCAACCATTTACGGCACCTTAGCAACCACCCCCATAGACTTCCATTCAAAATGGCTCAGAAGGATATCTTCAGAACAGAATGTCGTAGAGACTTGGGAATTGACTCTTTTCAGGTTATTAAGCAGCCAATAAGAATCACTCTGATTACTGGCTAGCCATGCCCAAGCAACCATTTAGAGCACCCTAGCAACCAGCACTATTGACGTCCATTAAAAATGGCTGAGAGGTAAATCTTCGGATCAGAATGTCCTAGAGACATGAGAGTTGGCTTCTTTTACTTGGGTGAGCAATCAGTATTCAAGTATTCACTTGGAAACTACTTAGCCATGCCCTAGCATCCAAACCCCATTGACTTCCATTCAAAATCGCTTAGATGGGGGAATTGGGGGTCTGGATAGCTCAGAAAGTAAAGACGCTGACTACCACCCCTGGAGTCGCGAGTTCGAATCCAGGGCTTGCTGAGTCACTCCAGCCAGGTCTCCTAAGCAACCAGATTGGCCGGGTTGCTAGGGAGGGTAAAGTCACATGGGGTAACCTCCTCGTGGTCGCTATAATGTGGTTCGCCTCCACACGCGCTATGTCTCTACAGTAACGTGCTCAACAAGCCACGTGATAAGATGTGCATGTTGACGGTCTCTGGTAAGAGACAGTTACTGGTAACTGCCTGGCAACCAGATGGGGTTACCCAAGCAACCAAGTAACAAAACACATATCTCTGCACCAGAATATTGTAGAGACTTCCGGGTTTGCTCATTTGACTCAGGCTGGCAAGAAGCCTTTTGAGTATCATCCTGGAAACTGCCTAGCAACCAGATGGGGTTACCCTAGCAACCAAGTAACAAAATGCATATCTCTGCACCAGAACATCGTAGACACATCCGGGTTGGCTCATTTGACTCAGGCTGGCAAGGAGCCTTTTGAGTATCACCTTGGAAACTGCCTAGCAACCAGATGGGATTACCCTAGCAACCATGGAACAACACCAATATCTCTGCACCAGAACATCCTACTATCATGGGGGTAGCCTCTTTCAACTTGGGGCAGTTGGTGGGACATCATGGTGACAAATTTTGTCATGGCAAGCACCACTCATATTTTCTTCAGGAAATGTACCTATCTAGTTTATGTTTAGTGTTGTGATGTACTGCATTAATATTCAAAGAGAAGAATAAAACAGAATCATCCTTTGTTAGGTTTCTTATGCTGTGATTTTCAGATGAATGAGATAGTGAATTACCCCTGAAGTTTCACATTCGATCTGATGAAGAAGTTTCTGCACACAGTGATTGGTGGTGATTCTGTCAGATGTTACAGCAGTCACAGGTTCAGTCCATCTGTTATATGATGGATCTGCTATCACAACACCATCCTGTTCACAATCAAACACAATTACATCATGTATCTGTCTGTCTGAAGATCTGTGTAGATCAGTGGTTCCCAACCTTTTTTCTTTGAAGCCCCCCTATTTACATATAAGAACGTGTGTCCCCACCCCCCTTATATATATTTAGTGAATAGGATGCATATGGGAAAGCTTAACAGCAACAGTGACTAAGGGAAGGGGGGCTTATATCTCTTCTCTCTCCGTCCCTGTGCACTGTATGCTTACTTGTGCGCACGAGAATGCCATTCTCCACAGCCGTGAGAATACAAAAATAATGCAAAAGTATAACGACTGACGAAAATATGATGATTAGGGGAGGGTTAACGATTTCTGAGGCCCCAAGCAACCGACCAACCTGGGGCCCCATTTTGCAAATGTTTGTTTAAATTATATCAAATGTATTTTAAATCATTATTTTAAATGAAGCTGTCAGCTGTTGCAGCCAGAATCAGTATCAGAATGAGAAAGGAAAGTATTTGGGGGCAGTTTTAATCAAAATGTTTAAATAAATAAAATTCTAGTTCAAAATAATGAATGCATGTTTTCCAGTTTTTCCACAATACAGTGATAAAAAAAAAAAAAGCAATATTGTTTTTGTTAATGAACAGGGTGTGCAAAACTTTCACTCAATAACACTTTGGAATTCAGTTATTATTGATTGTTATTATAATCCAACATTTATTTATTGCTGTCCAGTTTGTCATTATAATATGATACAGTATTATTATTATTACTTTGAGGATTTGTTGTATACAATAGTAATATAGTTCTGTCTTATTATTATTAGACACGGTGCAGCAATGGACGTTCGTCCAGCGCGTGATTACAAAGGAAAATAATGGAAAAATAGAGCAGATGCATGTAAAAAAACATTGGTTAGGGTGGTTTGCATGGAGGTTAAAACCGCTACTGAACATATTTAGATTTGGGAGCGCGCATTCCCTGCCATGCGGCGTAATTTGGCATAACTACAACAAAAACGACACTTGAACATTTCTAGTGGTATATAGTTCCTGCAGTCACTTGATGGTGTCATTAGTGTAAACATGTCAACAAGGTATGCACGCCTCCGTAAGAAGCAGAATATTCATCCTCACGTAGTTGTGCAAAGAGGTTCTTGTAGGAAGAGATACATTTCATGACGTTTTACTACTGTTACCAGGGTGTCCAGGTCTTTGAATCGTGCTCGGAGCGGGTCCTGCGGATACACTGTGTCACGCATTTACATGTAAGACTGCCGCTAAAGCATATGAGGTTTCACGCGCAACAACCCCCCCACCGGACCCCTCATCATCACCTGTGTGCACCAGGACTGTTCACAATCAGGATTCTGGGTTTGATTCAATATCACAGATGATACTTTGTACACAAACCCCACAGCAGTCTGAATCTGTCCACACGTCACATTAATATTCTCCATCATCAAACTCTGAAAATAAAAGAGAAATATAAGTCACATTTAAATCACAACACTAATTATTGCATAACTGTTTTTATTATATAAGCCTTGTGCAATATACAGCTGATCTGACATCTTCAGGTCTTGAATTTTAATGTGAATGAACCCGAATATCCAACAATGTCAAATGTGAAACTAACTTTACCACAGTTAATTGTTGCAGGTTTACTACAGAGTTATTTGAAGCATCAACTGATAAAGTCTATAGAGTGTGACACTTCTCTTTAAACCTTTACAATATGACCATGCCATTGAATTAATAAATCTACTTATCATAAAATATTTTACAGTCCTGTAGAAAAACGTGAATTGATATACCTTTAGTTCCGCGGAGTTTCACATGAGTGCAGAACAGACTGAAGAGACATGCGAGACACAAGAGTTCTTTATGAATGGATGTCTATGGACGAGATGCTTCAGTACACGGAATAAACTGCTTTTGTGAGGAAACAGCTCATCACTTAATGAACTGACTATCTTTCTGCTAATCTAAACATGTTTTACACTAAACAAAACTTTGAGGAAACTATGTGTGGAGTTTACTACGATAAATTTATGTTTTGTAAGAGACGACGCGGACATTCTTGCGACAGGTAGGTGTCACTTTACGGCTCTCCTGATTCATTCGTATGATAACCGCAAACAGCGAATGACTGTCGTAAGACGCTACGCTCTCTCGTTTTGTGGAGCCGTAGAGGTTTATATCGTCAAACATATGTCTGATCTTGATTCTCGGAATACCCCAGAGAACGTAAAAACCCCTAAACAGAATAAAGATGTGGTGCAGGTACGGTCAGGGATTTTACATTTTTACGAGTTTCACAACTCAAATTGTGAAACTCGTGTATTAAATAAATTCAATGCACACAGACTGAAGTAGTTTAAGTCTTTGGTTCTTTTAACTGTGATGATTTTGGCTCACATTTAACAAAAACCCACCAATTCACTATCTCAAAATTAGAATACATCGTTCTACATGGCGTTCTTCGGCTCGCAAGCCTCACCCTTTTCTTAAGGTAAAGTCCGCACTTTAAGAATGCGTTGTGGTGTTCAAAGGAGAGTATGAGCTGTTTTTATTGATGAAATAAGAACCACCATCATGTGTTAAACCATGGTCTATCACTGAGAGAGGCTGGTGAAAGAGTCCAGCCTAATCTCAGACAGTCAACTGTGGCTTCCATTATCCAGAAGTTTCAATAAACCAACAGGTAAGTAATGCATTTCACAAGGGCTTCTTCTATCATTACTGTTGCTATGTCCCACAATAACTGTAGGCCACCAGTCCAAATGCAAAAACATACATTATTTTTTTGTTCCTCTAAAGGATGCAACGTGTTCCTCCCTCTGGGGAGGGACTGAGAGAAATTCAGACCAGAATTGTAAAGGACAACCTGGTATTTCACAATGTGGAAAGCATCAGCCTGGCTACCATTGCTCAGATTCTGACCAGACACAGAGTTAGAATGAAACAGTTGTACACTGTTCTGACAGATACATGGGGCACCAAATTTAGTTTTGCATACCCACTCGGAAACGTGTAGTTGCGCCCCTGTCCGGCACCAATATGTCCAGGTATGGTGTCTATCCAATATGTCTTATTCTACAGTGAGTTTTACACTATGGTACATGTAAACATGGGTTACTGTACATACAGTAGGACATACTGTAAAAGCATTTACACATACTGTGTTTGATTTCTTTCAGAAAGTCATGGAGTTGGAGGCTGATCAGACCCCACATGAAATCATTTATGTAGACGAGGCAGGGTTTAACCTGGCAAAAACACGTCGGCAGGGAAGACATGTCATCTGGAAAAGGGCTGTGCCGGGTCAGAGAGGAGCATATATCACAATGTGTGCTGTTTGGTCCTGCAGAAATGTCAGATTGGTCCCTACAACACTGAGCGCCTTCTTTTGTTTTTAGATGACCTCCACCAACAACTGGTGCCAGAAGCAGAAAGGGAACTGGTGGGGAGGAAACATGAGGACATTTGTGATCACATGGGACAATGTAGAATTCCACCATTCACATGCAATCACAAACTGGCTTGCAGCCCATCCAAGAATAGTTTCCCTTTTCCTCTGTCCCAACTCGCCTTTCCTCAACCCCATTGAGGAATTTTTTTCTGCCTGGAGGTGGAAAGTGTATGATCATCGGCCACATGACCAAATGTCCCTCCTGTATGCAATGGATGCCGGCTGCAGAGACTTCTCTGCTGAAGACTGCCAGGGGTGGATAAGGCATGCCAAACATTTCTATCCAAGGTGCTCAGAGAGAGATGACATAAGATGTGGACGAGCTCATGTGGCCAAATTCTGAAGATCGTATAGATTAGAACAGGACTGTGCATCTTTGTGTTTTTTCCCTTCTGTGCCTTTTTTACTGTAATTGTGTTTTATTTTTACACATTTGGAAAAGTCCATGTATGCTGGATTTTGTGTTGATCACTGGCAGCAATTTCATGTTACTAATAAAGCTTTTACTGCAGCAATTCTGTCATTTACTATTTTCTTCTACTGTACATTCTATAAAATAATAATGGCTCATTCACTTTTAGATAGTATGTTGCCAAGAATGCACACATTCGACACTCAACCAAAAATGTAGAGTAGTTTACAGTAAAAGGGAACTGCAGGGGAAACTCCAGGGGGGCACTAGAGCATGTCAGGGGAGGCGTGGAGAGAAAGTGGTAAAAAATAAATAAATAATGAATATATGTAGATATATTGAGTTTAACTATTATATTTAAAACATTATTTAAACAGTTCTGAAAAGATCTTTGTGAAGATTCTCTGATATTTGTCAAGCCCACCAATAAAGCAGACGTGACTTATTAGACTATAACACTATAGACTATTACAATGGAGCGGTTTCTGAGACCACCAAATGCGAATCCTTCAGTTTCAGGGGGTCAAACCGAAAATACGACGATACGATGAGCAGTATTTAAGTTTAGGATTTACATGGACAGGATCAGTTGATGCACCACAACCTTTATGTGTCATTTGTCAGGAGAGTTTAGCTAATGACAGCATGCGACCTGCTAAACTCCGCAGACACCTCGATACAAAGCATGATGAGGATTGACGAATCCACTGATGTGACCAGCAGGGCACAGCTGTTAACAAATGTAAGGTACGTGCTACACGTCCCGTGAAATATAGGATTGTTCCTTACTCAACTCAATTTTATTTATAGAGCACTTTCAAAGACCGCACTGGGTACCAAAGTGCTGTACATGGAGTTACAAAAAATAACATCACATACATACGGCTTAAGAATACAACAAGCATTTAAAACCGACAAAGACAGGACAAGAGAAATTGACTTAGTACAATTTTTAATGCAATTAATTAAAAGCTAGGGAAAATAAATATGTTTTAAATAAGACACTAGAGGTGGAGATGATTTCATGGCCAATGGAAGCTCGTTCCAAAGTCTAGAGGCATCCGCAAAAGCTCTATCACCTTGAGTTTTAAGGCGAGATCGAGGAACCGACAGACACAGCTGATCACCAGAGCGGAGAGACCTTGAAGGCTGATGCAAACTTATTAAATCAGAGATGTACTCTGGTGCTAGACCATGGAGAGCCTTAAATACATACAGGTGCATCTCAATAAATTAGAATGTCGTGGAAAAGTTCATTTATTTCAGTAATTCAACTCAAATTGTGAAACTCGTGTATTAAATAAATTCAATGCACACAGACTGAAGTAGTTTAAGTCTTTGGTTCTTTTAATTGTGATGATTTTGGCTCACATTTAACGAAAACCCACCAATTCACTATCTCAACAAATTAGAATACATCATAAGACCAATAAAAAAAAACATTTTTAGTGAATTGTTGGCCTTCTGGAAAGTATGTTCATTTACTGTATATGTACTCAATACTTGGTAGGGGCTCCTTTTGCTTTAATTACTGCCTCAATTCGGCGTGGCATGGAGGTGATCAGTTTGTGGCACTGCTGAGGTGGTATGGAAGCCCAGGTTTCTTTGACAGTGGCCTTCAGCTCATCTGCATTTTTTGGTCTCTTGTTTCTCATTTTCCTCTTGACAATACCCCATAGATTCTCTATGGGGTTCAGGTCTGGTGAGTTTGCTGGCCAGTCAAGCACACCAACACCATGGTCATTTAACCAACTTTTGGTGCTTTTGGCAGTGTGGGCAGGTGCCAAATCCTGCTGGGAAATGAAATCAGCATCTTTAAAAAGCTGGTCAGCAGAAGGAAGCATGAAGTGCTCCAACATTTCTTGGTAAACGGGTGCAGTGACTTTGGTTTTCAAAAAACACAATGGACCAACACCAGCAGATGACATTGCACCCCAAATCATCACAGACTGTAGAAACTTAACACTGGACTTCAAGCAACTTGGGCTATGAGCTTCTCCACCCTTCCTCCAGACTCTAGGACCTTGGTTTCCAAATGAAATACAAAACTTGCTCTCATCTGAAAAAGAGGACTTTGGACCACTGGGCAACAGTCCAGTTCTTCTTCTCCTTAGCCCAGGTAAGACACCTCTGACGTTGTCTGTGGTTCAGGAGTGGCTTAACAAGAGGAATACGACAACTGTAGCCAAATTCCTTGACATGTCTGTGTGTGGTGGCTCTTGATGCCTTGACCCCAGCCTCAGTCCATTCCTTGTGAAGTTCACCCAAATTCTTGAATCGATTTTGCTTGACAATCCTCATAAGGCTGCGGTTCACTCGGTTGGTTGTGCATCTTTTTCTTCCACACTTTTTCCTTCCACTCAACTTTCTGTTAACATGCTTGGATACAGCACTCTGTGAACAGCCAGCTTCTTTGGCAATGAATGTTTGTGGCTTACCCTCCTTGTGAAGGGTGTCAATGATTGTCTTCTGGACAACTGTCAGATCAGCAGTCTTCCCCATGATTGTGTAGCCTAGTGAACCAAACTGAGAGACCATTTTGAAGGCTCAGGAAACCTTTGCAGGTGTTTTGAGTTGATTAGCTGATTGGCATGTCACCATATTCTAATTTTTTGAGATAGTGAATTGGTGGGTTTTTGTTAAATGTGAGCCAAAATCATCACAATTAAAAGAACCAAAGACTTAAACTACTTCAGTCTGTGTGCATTGAATTTATTTAATACACGAGTTTCACAATTTGAGTTGAATTACTGAAATAAATGAACTTTTCCACGACATTCTAATTTATTGAGATGCACCTGTATAGCGACACTTTGTACTGGATTCTGTGTTGGATCAGTAACCAATGTAGGGAGATCAATACTGGGGTAATATGGTCTGTTTTCCTGGTTCCAGTTAAAAGTCTAGCAGCTGAAATCCCTATTTAAAGATTAAATGATTCGACCCCTATCGAATCAATAAGGGACACGATTTGTCCCATATTTAAGCTGGTCAAATGCCGTCATGGTGAAATCGTTTCAGATAGCTAATTTAACACTGATGTAAGTGGGTAAGGGACCATTTTAAAAGTCCACACATTGTGCTAAAACTGTGTATATAAAGGTTCAATAAGATGTACAAAATTACACAGATCGAACAATGTATGAATATAATCACTGAGTCATAAAGACAAAAACTACAGGTGAAGGGAAAAAATAAATACAATTATTATAAACCAACCAAAATGTATACATAAATAAGATAAACATATATCACCATATACTCTGGCAGCTAAAAGTTTCTAATAATGTACAGATTTTGCTGTTTCGGAAGGAAATTGGTACTTTAATTCACCAAAGTGGCATTCAACTGATCACAAAGTAAAGTCAGGACATTACTGATGTAAAAAACAGCACCATCACTATTTGAAAAAAGTCATTTTTGATCAAATCTAGACAGCAGCCATCACTCCAACACCTTATCCTTGAGTAATCATGCTAAATTGATCATTTGGTACTAGAAAATCACTTGCCATTATATCAAACACAGCTGAAAGTGTAAGGCTGGCACCAGAATGTCTACAACCAAAAGGCGCTATTTCCAGTAAAAGTCAAAGAACTCTGCAAGAATCAACATCATAGAACCTCTCACAAAAGCTGAAATCTACACCTGAATATCACCGCAGTGTGATAAATTGCAAATCACCTTGCTGCCCCCCCTTCTCCCCTTCAACAGCTCTGGACCAACATAAAGACACAAGATTTATATGTAAAATATAACAAATACCATGAAAACAAAGAATGCAACTGTATGTGATTAATATAATTTAAGAGGTCTCTGTGCGACTGGTATAGTGGTCTCTTTCCCATGTTGATAAAACTAATGGTAACAAAGTTATAAGGTCTTTAACAAATACTGCATAATTCTGGAGGTGTCTCCCCCTCCTTGACCTACAATTTAAATGATCTCCTGTATGTTAACAAGGTTAAACCCCAGGAAGTCAAGAACCCATTCACCCCCAAATCCTCATTGTTCAAAGGATAATACCATTTGGTACACAATGTTTATTCTGTCTGGATATTTAAGGAACGTTGGCAGGAAGCTCTGGGAATCTGTAAGCAGATCTCCCATGCTGTACCGCTGCATGTAGTTTTGTCAGGTATGTTTCTTTGACTTGTCTTTTATTTTTAGTAATGCTTGTTTATTCTGATCATGTGAAATTGGCTTTGATTTGAATTTCTGAAACAATGTTTTATATCCTACCTGACAAATAAAATTGTTATTATTTGATTTATTCTGAATTCCTCTGAAATCATTACTGGAGCTTTAATATAGGAGGAAGCCATTTAAAGACTCTCAGTTTGAATTTAAACCACTCAGGACAACCAGGTAGGACAACCACCTAGGACAGCTGGGTAGGATTTGAATTTCATTAGACCAGGGTAGACCATACTGTAGCTTTAATATAGGAGAAACCACTCAGGACAAACGGGTAGGAGAAAGCCATTTAAAGACTCTGTCACTGCTCACCGCCCATCTTAGCAAGTTGTATGTACGTGACTAAGCGGCAATATCGTCTGGTTATGAGACAAGCCAAACCAGATGATATTAGTTAACCCTACAACCGCTGACTAAGAACGGAACTGGCTATCCATTTTCGGGAGGTTTACATAATTTAATAACGGCCGGCGTAAGTCTCCAAAGATCAAAAGGACAATGAATAGAAGAGGATTTAGAATAATCAATAACCTAAAAATGTTAAATTAAAAGAATGATCAGAAATTAATTACAGCTTAAATATAAATTAGAGGTCAACTTAAAATTGGAGTCAGATTAATATAAAATTGGAGTCAGATAAAATGAATAACGGAATTAAATGTGTGAATTAACAATAATTGATTTACTTCAGTGCTCAGAAAAGACAGAACAACGCAGAGACCTTCAAGGGCAATTTATTGAAGTTCCACTCTGGAACGGATATGAAAATTATTGATATCTATATATATAGATTCCATTTTTCTTCTTTTTTACAAAAGATATTTGGTTCATTAAATGAAGCTTAACATTGTCTTTGTGTTTGTTTTTGAGTTGTCACAGTATGCAATAGACTGGCATGTCTTAAATTCAATATTAGGACAAAAATGGCAAAAAAGAAACAGCTTTCTCTAGAAACTCATCAGTCAATCATTGTTTTGAGGAATGAAGGCTATACAATGCTTGAAATTGCCAAAAAACTGAAGATTTCATACAAAGGTGTACACTACAGTCTTCAAAGACAAAGAACAACTGGCTCTAACAAGAACAGAAAGAGATGTGGAAGGCCAGATGTACAACTAAACAAGAGGATAAGTACATCAGAGTCTCTAGTTTGAGAAATAGACGCCTCACATGTCCTCAGCTGACAGCTTCATTGAATTCTACCCGCTCAACACCAGTTTCATGTACAAAGAGAAGACATGTAAAGAGAAGGACACTTTTGAAAAACAAAAAGAAAAGGTTAGAGTGGGCAAAGAAACACAGACATTGGTGTATGGCGCCATCATGTACTTTGTGTTAGAAATCTTTGACTTTGAAAACCCCTGGTCTATTGTATGCAGGTAGAACCGAGCATGACAAGTAATGCAGTTTTTGTAATGCCATCAACTGTTAGTATTTCGACAGTCGTTGTGCTATGATTGACTATATGTTCCTGTTGGATAGAAAACATCAAACACGGGTTTGATAGAGTTAGTGTATGTAGAGAAAGTTCTTCTGCATTTTGAAATGTAGAGTTGGCAGAAACTGAACTATTTGGCTGTGTAAAGTAGCTGTTAAGAGTGCAGGTAAACACTTAGTTTACTCATTTGAAACCATGACTTGCACTATACATAAGTAATATTGTCATTATATTCATGTTGTTTAGTCAGAGGGGAGTCTGGAGACAAGAGAGCTGCATGGAGTGCTCCACAGTGTGATTTGTGTTGAAAAGCATTATTTAAGTGTGTCCACAGAGAAGTGTCCAACTGTGTCACGAAAACTAAGAACTTTGTTACACCATTTTTTAAAGATATTTTTTTACAAATGACAATAAAATGCAAAGTAATCTCTTCAATAATCAAAATACTTTTTGAATGTAACTGTATTCTAATTACCAATGATTTAAATTGTAACTGTAGTGGAATACAGTTACTTATATTTTGTATTTTAAATACATTAATTACTCTCCAACCCTGTAAACCTTATTTGCAAAACTCTAAAAACAAACGTATTTGAAGTATAAAGAACACATTATACCACACACACACACCCCCCACACACAGGTGTGTTGAATGCTTAATTCTGATTGGATGACAGATGTTTTAAGATGTGCAATTATTTTCCAGTAAATGCACGGTTATGTAGTAGTTTAACGGTTCCATATCACTTCACAAAAAGATTTCAGTTATTTAAAAGAGCCGTACAGGCTACCACAACAAAATAAACAAAGCATAAAGGTTTATTTATGAAAACTGGGACACATAATTGTCAATGTCACCTTGTGTCATTTGAAATAAAAAAAATCAGTTCTGAAGGAACATCAGGGGACCCCTGAAGTTACAATTTATTTCACCTTATGGGGGGTCCCTCAGTTGTTATAGGGGCCCAGGACCCCCCAAACAACCCCTCAATTCAAACAGTGAGAACTGATTAAACATGATGATAGAGGGGGGTTTGATCTGAGATGATGATGCAGATTCAAACAGGTCAGGATAATCCTTTGGTCATGGATTCGTTTGTATGAGGAGCATCACATCTGTCCTTCATCTCTACAGCTTCAGTATATCTGTGAGAAACAAGAGTTAAATAACAGCCGGATTATCTGTTTCATCTCTGAAATCTTCATGTGATGAGCAAAACTGAAACTCTCTCAGTTTGAGATTCACTCACCTGTTTCCTGAGTCATCTCGCACGCCCCTCTGATAACAGCTGACAACAGATAAAAACACAATATTTATTATAGTCTTTATGACAATTACAATGTAAACTGTGGTTAAGCACACCTAATTAATAAAATATTAGTTTAGTAATATTATACTAACAAATATTTAAGATCCCCTAATCCAATCCCATTCAGAAACTTAACCACTTATAAACTAAATTTAACATGTAACTGGCAGGTAAATGTAGTCATAATAATATTACTTACATTACAATTTAATATAGATATTTTTGAGCATGTGACCCTAACCTAACCAATAATATAACAACAATATAACCAACTATCAAAGATGTTATTCCAAAAATGACTCGTTTAGTGTTCAGAAAGCCTGTGCTCGAAACAGTGAAACTGCCGGTTTGAGTAATTTGATCCAACGATGTCACCGCGATCATAACACTTGTTGACGTGGCGATTGTGAATGCTTAAATGAGTGCTGGATTTGAGTGTTACAGGAGACGGGGACTCTGCACAAAGACTTCAATTTAGATCTGTTTTCCACAGAAAGCCATCACACGGCATCAGACGATCTGGATTCAAGGAATAGTTCAACTAAAAATGAAAATGTGCTGATCATTTACTCATCCAAGATGTATCTGAGTTTCTTTCTTCATCAAAACAGAATTATTTTTAGGATTTCATTTCAGGCCTCCTCCTTTAAACAATGCAAGTGAATGTACTCCATTTTTTGACGGTCCAAAATGCATATATAGGGTGCATCAGAATAATCCACACGACTGGACCCAAACAACTGATTATTTTTAGAAACAAAACAATACTTATATACTTTTTAACTACAAATGTTCACTTCCGTACATCTCTGTGACGTGTGCTCATGAGAGGGATGATGTAAGTTTGTTGGTAAGGTCACGCATCACGTGTCACGTGGAGGAGGAGTCAGGAGTCACTGTTTGACTGCATTCTGATGCACCCTATATATGCATTTTGGACCGTCAAAAATGGAGTACATTCACTTGCACTGTTTAAAGGAGGAGGCCTGAAATGAAATCCTAAAAATCTTAAATTCTGTTTTGATGAAGAAAGAAACTCAGATACATCTTGGATGAGTAAATGATCAGCACATTTTCATTTTTGGGTGAACTATTCAATGAGTTATGAGTCTGTGTTTAATGACTGAAGGACAGTAAGAGAGATCTGTCATCATCACTTACCGGACCGTCTTTTTCCGCAGCATGAAACACACAATCAGCAGAATAATGGGGATAAAAAGAGCACAAATCCAGAACAACTGATCTATATGAATAATAAAAAGAACATATCAGCTCATCTGTGTGACAACAATAAATCTATGTTAGCGTGTAAAACTACAGGTGTAAATCTCTTAATGTTCAGATATAAGACAGATATTAACAGTTAAAGATGAGTGTTTTTACATGAGTGTCGGGGAGCTGGAGTAAAAATATCTGTAAATAAAAACACAAACATACAGATCAGAAATATTGTACAACACACACTCATAAAATACAGTAAATACAGGTCTGTTTACACAATAACAAACATCATTAAATCTAAACATTGGACACATGATGTCATTTATTTTCCATGTTCAAAATCATCAATCATGTATGAAGAAACATTTCTATCATCTCTCGCACACATCATCTGATCTCACCTGATGTTGGTGTCACTGCAGTTTCATTCCACGCTGATAAAAACACATTAAAAATCATCATGAACAACAGAAGTTTCAACTAAACAAAGAGTTTCAGCTGCATCAGAACACACTAGATCAATGTATAATATCACTGTAAACATTATGATCATCACACTCACCTCTGTATGTGGTCTGGTGTGTGAACTGAAATAAAAGATTCATTAGAACATCATTTCTACTGTTCATTAATGTTTCATTCATTACTTAATGCTGTAAGAGTTTATTATGTTTAGTGTTGTGATGTACTGCATTAATATTCAAAGAGAAGAAGAAAACAGAATCATCCTTTGTTAGGTTTCTTATGCTGTGATTTTCAGATGAATGAGATAGTGAATTACCCCTGAAGTGGGACAGAAGATCTCATGATGAAGTTTCTGCACACAGTGATTGATGATGATTCTGTCAGATGATACAGCAGTCACAGGTTCAGTCCATCTGTTATATGATGGATCTGCTATCACAACACCATCCTGTTCACAATCAAACACAATTACATCACGTGTCTGTCTCCATGTGAAGAACTAACTGAGAAACACTCATCATCATCACCTGTGTGCACCAGGACTGATCACAATCAAACACAATTACATCACGTGTCTGTCTCCATGTGAAGAACTAACTGAGAAACACTCTTCATCATCACCTGTGTGCACCAGGATTGATCACAATCAAACACAATTACATCATGTGTCTGTCTCCATGTGAAGAACTAACTGAGAAACACTCTTCATCATCACCTGTGTGCACCAGGATTGATCACAATCAAACACAATTACATCACGTGTCTGTCTCCATGTGAAGAACTAACTGAGAAACACTCATCATCACCTGTGTGCACCAGGACTGATCACAATCAAACACAATTACATCATGTGTCTGTCTCCATGTGAAGAACTAACTGAGAAACACTCATCATCACCTGTGTGCACCAGGACTGATCACAATCAAACACAGTTACATCACGTGTCTCTTCTCCATGTGAAGAACTAACTGAGAAACACTCTTCATCATCACCTGTGTGCACCAGGACTGATCACAATCAAACACAATTACATCACGTGTCTGTCTCCATGTGAAGAACTAACTGAGAAACACTCTTCATCATCACCTGTGTGCACCAGGACTGTTCACAATCAAACACAATTACATCACGTGTCTGTCTCCATGTGAAGAACTAACTGAGAAACACTCATCATCACCTGTGTGCACCAGGACTGATCACAATCAAACACAATTACATCATGTGTCTGTCTCCATGTGAAGAACTAACTGAGAAACACTCATCATCATCACCTGTGTGCACCAGGACTGATCACAATCAAACACAATTACATCACGTGTCTGTCTCCATGTGAAGAACTGACTGAGAAACACTCATCATCATCACCTGTGTGCACCAGGACTGATCACAATCAAACACAATTACATCACGTGTCTCTTCTCCATGTGAAGAACTAACTGAGAAACACTCTTCATCATCACCTGTGTGCACCAGGACTGATCACAATCAAACACAATTACATCACGTGTCTGTCTCCATGTGAAGAACTGACTGAGAAACACTCATCATCATCACCTGTGTGCACCAGGACTGATCACAATCAAACACAATTACATCACGTGTCTCTTCTCCATGTGAAGAACTAACTGAGAAACACTCTTCATCATCACCTGTGTGCACCAGGACTGATCACAATCAAACACAATTACATCACGTGTCTGTCTCCATGTGAAGAACTAACTGAGAAACACTCATCATCATCACCTGTGTGCACCAGGACTGATCACAATCAAACACAATTACATCACGTGTCTCTTCTCCATGTGAAGAACTAACTGAGAAACACTCTTCATCATCACCTGTGTGCACCAGGACTGATCACAATCAAACACAATTACATCACGTGTCTGTCTCCATGTGAAGAACTAACTGAGAAACACTCTTCATCATCACCTGTGTGCACCAGGACTGATCACAATCAAACACAGTTACATCACGTGTCTGTCTCCATGTGAAGAACTAACTGAGAAACACTCTTCATCATCACCTGTGTGCACCAGGACTGATCACAATCAAACACAGTTACATCACGTGTCTGTCTCCATGTGAAGAACTGACTGAGAAACACTCATCATCATCATCACCTGTGTGTACCAGGCCTGATCACAATCAGGATTCTGAGTTTGATTCAGTATCACAGATGATACTCTGTACACAAACCCCACAGCAGTCTGAATCTGTCCACACGTCACATTAATATTCTCCATCATCAAACTCTGAAAATAAAAGAGAAATATAAGTCACATTTAAATCACAACATTAATTGTATAACTGTTCTCTTACAATAAACATATAAAAGTGTGTGAAAATCTATAAATCCAAAGATTTATGATGTTTTGAAGGCAAGATCATGTGTTTCTGTATTTCAACTGGTAGAGCATAGTGTTAGCAACGTTAAGATCAAGGGTTCGATTCCCAGGGAACACACATTGTAAGTTGCTTTGAATAAAAATGTCTGCCAAATACATAAACATAAATGTAAATGAATTATGACTCAAATGCTGGTCTGTTCCTCACACAAAACTATTGTATAACTTCAGAACATAGTTATATATTCTTTACCTTTTTGCATATTATTGCTTTTTTTGTTTTTTTTTAAGGACTTTTGTAATTAGAAGTTTTAAGGTGTAATAGGTACACATACATTGTTATTTACATTTCAGAAGAGGGCTTCCACATCTCTCTCTAAAGTCAAGAGCATCAGTATGGCACTGAGACTGAATATAGAGCGATGAGTTCCTCTTTCATATCATCAATCATCTCTTTAGAGAGATCTGGAGGATCAATCACACACACCTGGTTTTCATTGATGTGTGATGTATCCTCACAAACATCTGCTTCATGATTTCTCTTCTGTTTGTGAACTTTAAACTTCTTTTGTCCTAGTATTGTGTTCCCAGATGAACTTTCCCAGAACCCTTTCTGCCCGACAGAAGAATCCGCATCACAGAATCATCTGGACTGGACGAATCTAAAAGATGGAAAATGATTTAAAAATGAGAGCCAGAAACAAATGAATTAAATAGAATCTGTAAATTACACAGTATATTTCTCTGCTGAGTGTTTAATCTCTGATATCATTTAAAGAACATATCAACAGAGTTAACTACTGAAATATTTAAATAATAAATGAGATTAATATTTACCGCTTCACTGATGTGATGAAGCATTCTCAGTTTGATTTGAGCACATGTATGTTGAGATTTCAGTTATCTTAATTTATTTCATTAAAACATTCTGGACTAATTGCTTTTTTATTTTTTTATTAATGTATTTTTTATTAAAAAAATGTATTGATTCCAACAAAGACAAGATTAGATTTAACAACAGAATTATCCATACGGAATCAACTTATAACCCTTTATACCCCCCAGTGCACAAATACAAAATAACACCATACACACATATAAACAGACACACAAAAACAAATAAGTTCATACAAAAAGACAAAATTCAACAAATAGAGAGAAAAAAAAACAGACCACACCAATAAAAAATTGTCTCCCTCCTTTTCCAAAAGCAGTAATCACCTCTTCCAGAGTATCTGCCGCTTTAGGGGGGTGTATGCTATAATAAAATATCATCTGTGTAAAGCAGAAGCTTATGCCCACACCTCCCTCCATCACCCCTGGAAAATCATCCTCCTTTCTTATCGTGGCTGCTAATGGCTCCAGGGCAAGACAGAACAATAATGGGGAAAGAGGACAACCCTGCCGAGTGCCCCTATCCAGAGTAAAATAATCTGAAATTAGTCTATTTGTTTGTACCGCTGCTACCGGGTGTCTATAAAGTAACTTAATCCAACCAATGAATGTACTCCCGAACCCATACATTTCCAAAATCTTAAAAAGATAATCCCATTCTACCATATCAAACGCATTTTCGGCGTCAAGTGAGATGGCTTGAATCTTTGTCCTTTTTAAGAATCAGACTGATCCGGGCTTGTGTCATGGTTGGAGGAAGCTTTCCATTCTTTAATGATTCCGTATAAACTTCTAACAAAAGTGGAGCCCGTTCTGTAGCATAAGATTTAAAACATTCTGCAGCAAAACCATCTGACCCCGGAGCCTTGCCTGTAGGTAAGGCCTTAATTACCTCCTCAAGCTCCTCCAAGGTTATCTCAAAATCAAGAGAGTTGTTTTGCTCAATCATCAGTTTAGGAAGTTCTAATGGTTCCACAAAGTATCTTCATCAGTAGACGAAGACGTGGAACTATAAAGATCAAGATAGAATTCTTTAGCATTATTAATATCAATGGCCGAGGTAAATATTTCACCACCAGCAGATTTCACTGAGGGAATGGTAGAAAAAGACTCTCTCTGCTTTATATATCTAGCCAAAAGCTTCCCTGCTTTGTCACCTGACTCAAAGTATGACTGTCTTGCCATAAATAACCAAAACTCCACTTTCCGTGACAAAATAGTATTATATCTGTATTTCAATCAGGTTAATTCTCTGAGACCATCAGATGACATTCTGCACTTCAGCTCTGCCTCGGTACTTTTAATATTTCCTTCCAACTCCAGGAGTTTTTGTGCTTTGGATTTTTTGATGAATGAGGCATAAAGTATGATCCAACCCCTAAGAACCGCCTTAAGTGCCTCCCAAGCCACGCCCACAGAGGATACTGAGGACCAGCTGGTCTCCATATAAACATTGATTTCAGTCTTTAACATTTGTTGGAAATCAGGATTTTGCAAAAGGGTTACATTAAGGCGCCAACTATATGATTTATTTTTCTCTATATGTGGCAACATCTCTAAACTCACCAGGGCATGATCTGAGACTAAGATATTTCCTATTGAGCAACCAACAACAGATGAAATAAGGGATTTGGATATATAAAAAAAATCTATTCTATAATAAATCTTATGGACTGATGAAAAAAATGTATAGTCCCTACCAGATGGGTTCAAAAGTCTCCAAATATCCGAAAGACCAAGATTTTTACACATCCTGTGAAGCGTCAGTGTTGCTCTAGGGGGCTTACACGCTTTTGCTTCACTATGATCAAGGACTGAGTCCATCAAAAGATTAAAGTCTCCTCCCAATATTATATCATGTAGCGGTGCCAGCGGCTGGCAACATCCCTTCAAGATCTATAAAAAAGCCCTGATCATCAGCGTTAGGTGCGTAAATATTAGCCAAAATCAACCTTTGCCCCTGAATTTCTGCTAAAACAATAATGAGTCTTCCTGATTTATCTTTAATCTGTTTGAGACATTTGAATTGTAGATGTTTATTAATCAATATAATGACTCCCCTGCTCTTACTTGATCCAACACTAAAGAAAACATGTCCACCCCATATCTTCCTAAATTTTTCAGCTTCCTGTGGGGAGAGATGTGTTTCTTGAAGAAACACTATATCAATATTTGTTATGTTTAAGAAAAGAAATAACCTTCCTTCTTTTTATGGGGTGCCCCAACCCATTCACATTCCATGTGGAGAGAGATAGTACATTCACATTAACATTTGACATTTTGATATAGTAGAAAAAATTAATTGTGTCAAAAACCAAATTCTAAAGACCACATTCCAACATTAGAGAAACAATCAAACCCTGATCTTCCCCCAGAAATAAACAAACAGAAAAAAGAAAAACATGCGCATTAACCCTGCGCACAACAGCACCAACCGGTGACAATCCCTCTAAACTCAAACAGTCCAGTAAATAATCTCACATTATTATATTATTTAAAATACTAACTTTGACAACAGGGGCTAATGTGCTTATTCCCTGAAATCTCAAGAACATTCAGAAACATAAATCAAAGTATAAAACACCTTTGATATTTACATAAATGTAACAACTAGGCTCCTTGTTCACTAGCTGAAAATCTACTTTCGCTTTCAAGAATGTGTATTTTGTCGAGTAATAACACCATTTTTGTAAATGAACAATTAATATTGTTTTACCTGTGTGTAAATGTAATTGCTGGTATGAAAAAGAATTCCTTTGCTGATGGAAATGTTTGAGAAATAGATAACAGCTATCCGAATCTGGACAAACGTGTCGAAAGGACTCGAGCGAGGTGAACGCCTAAACCAGAGCCCTCCCAAAGGAGCCTACAAGCGTAGCATCAAATAGCGTAACGCTCATAAACTGCTTTTGTGAGGAAACAGCTCATCACTTAATGAACTGACTGTCTTCCTGCTAATCTAAACATGTTTTACACTAAACGAGCTATGTGGAGTTCACTACGATTAATTAATGTTTTATAAGGGAAGACGCGGACATTTTTGCGACAGGTAGGTGTCAGTTTACGGCTCTCCCCATTCATTAGTATGGTATTCGCAAACAGTGACTTACTGTCGTAACACGCTCTCTCCTATTGTAGTTGTTCTGAATTTGTCGGTTGCTTTCACTTTAAACTCTTCACCGATTTAAGTTCTGTTTTTAGTAGAAGGGGCGGGGCATCTGCTTCATTGTCTCCAGTAAATAAACTTGGCCACATAAACATCATTTACCATGCTAAACTCATAATATCTCCAACACGAGCTGGTGCTTATAAACCATTTACACACATCATCACAAACACACATGTACCGCAGAGAAATCATCACAAGACTGTAACATACACTTTATTAATTCAAGATTCTGATATATGGAAGGAAATCTACAGATCTATTCAAATAACAGTCATACATAACAGATTAACAAAGCATTACAGTTTTGAGTGTAATGTTTCGGTGTGATTTTATAATCTAAAGTTATACAGCTTTCATATAAAAATACAAGTTTTTGATTGTTACTTAATTCAAAGGTGGACATACACCTATTCTGTATATATATATGTATGTATGTATATGAGAGTGAATGTCCACCTTTGAATTAAGTAACAATCAAAAACTTGTATTTTTATATGAAAGCTGTATAACTTTAGATTATAAAATCACTACATCACGAATTTATTTGCCACAATTTCACATTTTTATAGATTGCATAAAAAATAAATTCGAAAGACCTGTTTGTGGTTGTCTGGTTTATTAATCGTTTACACTTAAATTGGTCCGTGCTGCAACTGTTAACTGGAGACCTTTTAACATATATAAATGCATCATGATATTGTTTAATAAGTTGTCAGCATCGACTAAATATTTCTGTTAGCAACTACTTACTTAAACAATATTGGTTAACACAGTTGCCACTTGCAATAAATAGCTGTGTGATTTAAAATATTTCTCTTTTATTTTCAGAGTTTGATGATGGAGAATATTAATGTGACGTGTGGACAGATTCAGACTGCTGTGGGGTTTGTGTACAGAGTATCATCTGTGATATTGAATCAAACCCAGAATCCTGACTGTGAACAGGCCTGGTACACACAGGTGATGATGAAGAGTGTTTCTCAGTTAGTTCTTCACATGGAGACAGACACGTGATGTAATTGTGTTTGATTGTGATCAGTCCTGGTGCACACAGGTGATGATGATGAGTGTTTCTCAGTTAGTTCTTCACATGGAGACAGACACGTGATGTAATTGTGTTTGATTGTGATCAGTCCTGGTGCACACAGGTGATGATGATGAGTGTTTCTCAGTTAGTTCTTCACATGGAGACAGACACGTGATGTAACTGTGTTTGATTGTGATCAGTCCTGGTGCACACAGGTGATGATGATGAGTGTTTCTCAGATAGTTCTTCACATGGAGACAGACACGTGATGTAACTGTGTTTGATTGTGATCAGTCCTGGTGCACACAGGTGATGATGAAGAGTGTTTCTCAGTTAGTTCTTCACATGGAGACAGACACGTGATGTAATTGTGTTTGATTGTGATCAGTCCTGGTGCACACAGGTGATGATGATGAGTGTTTCTCAGTTAGTTCTTCACATGGAGACAGACACGTGATGTAATTGTGTTTGATTGTGATCAGTCCTGGTGCACACAGGTGATGATGATGAGTGTTTCTCAGTTAGTTCTTCACATGGAGACAGACACGTGATGTAATTGTGTTTGATTGTGATCAGTCCTGGTGCACACAGGTGATGATGACAGATCTCTCTTACAGACTGTCATTAAACACAGTCTGATAACTCATTGATTTATTACTAATTTGCTTATTATTTAGTTTGTCATGGGACACAAAGGTTGTTTTCAAAATGTCAAAAAAGGAGAAAGGAACCATAAAATAAATGTTGATCATAAAAATAGGCTAATCCATGCTATTTGTGAGCTTTATTCTGGATCTTCTGATGTCTTATGATGGCTTTGTATGAAAAACTGATCCAACTTTACGTATTTATGCAGTGATTAGCGTCCCCTCTCATTGATATGATAGTATAATGAAACTAAACGAATATATTTAGAAGTATTGAAACATATTGTGGTTAAACACAAGCCGATTCTGTGACAGAATAGTCTGAAATGAGGTGAGCACAGAAGTTAGATGTTTTTATGGTGCAGGAAAAAAGTTGCTTCAGCGACGCATTAAATCATAAATCTTAAAATGTTCATGTCATGATAAATAGAATTTTTCATTTAAACCTCTGAGATAAATACATTAACACATCCACATTTCACATAAGTAAGGGCTGTTGGGTGATCAGAAACTTTGTCCATCAGTCATTGAGGTTATAAAGAGGATGTAGAATTGATCTCAACAGTCTTACAGTAAAATACATACTGATGTGAACTGCAGTATAATAACATTATAAATACATTTAGAATACTTTGAATTCTATGTTTTTATCTGTCGTCAGCTGTTTTCAGAGAAACTTGTGTGATGATTCAGGAAACAGGTGAATGAATCTCAAACTGAGAGACAGAGAGTTTAATTATAAAGCACTAAATGGTGAAACTAATCCTGCTGTTACAGTATATAACTACTTTATACTGTACAAAACAAATTTGACAGAAAAGATCCTGTGGATGCTGTGGACAGCTATTTTGGTGTGACATTTCACCTGCTTTGAGCACAGTTGCAAAAATAGGATAGTCTTAAATTATAGCACCCCCTAACATAAAAAAATGAATGAAACTCGGCATGTTACCTCAGAGTGTTCTCATCCCTGTGTACAAATTTTGATAAGTTTGAAAATTGCACACAAGATACAGGCTAATTAGTCATTATAGGCCATGCCCAAAACATATTTGTTTAAATCTTTGGAACAATTTGACGCATCAAAATTCTTTTGATATCTTTTAGTGAGGAGTGTCTGTAGATTATATATACCAAGTTTCATGAGAATCGGGCAAACGGCCTAGGACGAGTTCGAAAAAGTATTTTTTTCTAATAAATCGAAATTGTAAAAAAAAGTTTCTTGCAGGAATGAAAATACATTGGGGGCACTGGGGGATTCAGAGAAGCTACAAATTTGTATTGTAGCCTATATGGTTCCAGAGTTATGAGTAAAAACGACTCCGGTCACTGCCATCTCACTTCACACCGAAAAGGCGTTTGATATGGTAGAATGGTATTATCTTTTTAAGATTTTGGAAATGTATGGGTTCGGGAATACTTTTATTGAATGGATTAAATTACTTTATAGACACCCGGTAGCGGTGATACAAACAAATGGATTAATTTCAGATTGTTTTACTCTGGATAGGGGCACTCGGCAGGGTTGTCCTCTTTCCCCATTATTGTTCTGTCTTGCCCTGGAACCATTAGCAGCCGCGATAAGAAAGGAGGATGATTTTCCAGGGGTGGTGGTGGGAGGTGTGGCGCATAAGCTTTTGCTTTACGCAGATGATATTTTATTATTCGTCTCCGCATATTTATTAATTCCTTTTCTAAGTTCTCAGGATACAGAGTTAATTGGTCTAAATCCGAAGCTTTGGCTCTGACAGTGTACTGCCCGGTAATGGCTTTTCAGCCGGGCGCCTTCCAGTGGCCCAAACAGGGCATTAAGTACTTGGGTATTTTATTCCCAGCTAATTTGTGTGATTTAGTAAAAAAGGTTTGAGTGATGTGGGCAGGTGGGCTTCATTACATTCATCTATGATTGGGAAGGTTAATGTTATTAAAATGAATTGTATTCCAAAATTCAACTACCTGCTACAGTCTCTCCCAATAGATATCCCCCTCTCTTATTTCAAGCAATTTGATAGCATAGCGAAGTCCTTCCTTTGGAATGGTAAACGTCCCAGATTACATTTCAGTAAATTGCATAGGCTGATTGACAAAGGTGGGCTAGGCCTACCCAAGATTTTGTTTTATTATTATGCGTTCGGTTTCAGACATTTGGCTCATTGGTTGTTTCCACCTGAGAGAGCCCCTCCCTGGTTTTGTATTGAACAGGATGTTCTTGCCCATATTTGGCCATTGCAAAGCTTTTCTATCAAACTAATCAGAGAAGTTAAGTTACACGCCGTTATCTCGCATTTGCACTTGGTATGGACAAAAGTGTCCAGAGTGTTTAATTCGGACATATATTTAAATGTTGCCTTGAGCATATGGCTGAACCCAAAATTATGTATTAATAAGTCTCCTTTCTGCTGGTCACAGTGGATTGTGAGGGAGGTTAATACACTTGGTGACCTATACAGCTGCACCACCTGCTCTGTACTATTTTTGAGAGTAGCATACACCCCCCTAAAGCGGCAGATACTCTGGGAGTGGTGATTACTACTTTTGGAAAAGGTCATGAGTCAGTGTATTACTCCCTGCTAATTCAGAGTCTGGGGGACGGAGTTTTAACTTCTATCAAGACATTATGGGAGAAAGATTTAAACTTGGTATTGGAAGAGGGAGTGTGCGCTAGGATTCTAAAAAACGTCAAGTCTGTTTCTAGAGATGCAAGGGTTCGCCTTATGCAATTCAAGATTTTACATCGATTCTATTGGACCCCCTCTAGATTGTATAGGCTTGGTCTTAAAACACACCCACCTGCTAGCGATGCCAGTCAGAAGATGGAGACACAACCCATGTTTTTTGGTGGTCTGTTAAGATCCAAGAATTTTGGATAAAGGTTCAGAGTTTTATGTGTGATGTATTGGGCACTCAAATTTCATTTTGCCCCAGACTCTATATTTTAGGTGATGGGAGGTCATCAATATAGGGGATAAACATACAAAATTGGGTCCAAACCAGTGTTATGATCGGCAGACAAATTGTTTTAAGGGGATGGAAGTCGGCTGAAGCGCCCTCATTTCAAGAGTGGTGCACAGAGATGGGGAGGGTGGCGGCTTTCGAGGAAGTGTCATGTGGAAGGCTGGGGATCTGGGATTCGTTTGATGGGAAATGGGGAGCTATTTGGCATTTTGGAGGGCTCTCAGGGAGGGGCAATGGAGAGAGAAGCATAGTTTTAAATGTGTGTGATTATTATATATATGTATTTTGTGTGTGTATACTTACATGTGACCACAGAGATGTTTGTTGAGGGTCAGGGTGGGGTTGGGGAGGGGTAATAGTGGGAGTTAAATGTTGATTCTGTGTATATATGTTTTGCTTTTCTTTGTTATCTGTATGAATCAATAAAAAAATGATAATCAGAAAAAAGAAAGCATTAAGCTGCAAAAGAGAGCAATTTAGTCTTGCGTGCTGTCTGATCGAAGGAAGACGTGATTTCTGTGAGCACTTGCTGTGTGATGAGCATGAGTATCTTGGGTGCACGCCTGAGCAGTCAAATGTCTTGATGAAACTTAAGTATTCATGTAAACATGGTCAATTTGATCCTAAACATGTGAAAACAGTTTCCAAAAAGGATTCGTGTAAATACAGTACAAAGAAGCATGATAAGTTTGAAGTCAAGATCCAATGAACGCCGTAGGAGTTAGAGTATTTAAATGAAATTCAAAATTGTGGACAAGCAATAGGGCAGACCATGGAAAATATGCATCAGTCATCACCATAACCCAAGAAACCAGACAAGACCAGTCTCATGAACATAGGATAAATTATTTGATAATAAGCCAAATAATTCATGATTTTAGGCTACACTATAAGCAATAAAAGCTATTTTTCATGTTTTCTTACCAGTAGGTGGCACTGTTCCAAAACTGCTCATGTACCATCATGGCATGATGGCTATCACATGTAGAAGTTTTTTTTTAATAGGCCAAAGCATTGCCAAGATACAGCCTTCAGACCTGTTTGGCGTGCTCGCAATGAAATTCACTGTTGATTGGCAAATGACGGCCATGTTCCTCAAGATACGCAACTGTTCTTATGGACAATGATGGCAAGTCTGACAAAGACACCGCATGCACATTTTGAAGTCAATCAGACCAACGGTTCAGTAGTTAGAGCCACTTTCACATTGTTTCCAGTTATACTGCCACCAAGTGGCCAAGCCCAGCAACTTTTGTTGTGTGTTCTCAGATTGAGATTGATATGTCAAGTTTGGTGAAAATATCTCCTAAATTATGTAAAGGTGGAGACAACTTAAAATTGTCTGCCTGTTTTTGGCACTTACAACTGGAATTTTGCCATGCTCCTAATCTTAAATTGCTTACTGCACTACTTCTGTTGGTGGATTCATTCCAAATTGCCTAGAAGCAATTCGCAAATGTATTTTTGGAACCTTTTTCAAAGTGGCAACAGGCCATAAGGAGAACCATTGCAACTGTGGTATTGCACTCAGCAAGTCCTCAGGAACATAGTGAGACCAGTCTTGTCAAAATAGGCCAATGCCATCAAAAGTTAAGCTCACAAAATTATATAATTTAAATTTGGATCTGTGCCACCAGATCCAAACTTCTCAGGCACCTTCAGGCCATGGTGTTGACAGTTTTGTAACAATATGCCAATGCATTTGTAAAATACAGCATTTTGTGACAATTCAAAATGGCTGACATGGGAAAATTGGGTATCGTTTGACTTGGTATGTTGCACTGAATCTAAAGAGACCATGTTTGTGATTTTTGGCCAAAGCGCTTAAGTTAAGCCAAAATAGATGTTTCCCCCATCTTTTAACCAGCAAGGGGCACCATGCTGAACGTCACCTCAGGGTATGACAGCCATTACATTGAACTCCACTTTTTGTAAGCACCAGCTGAGTATCTGTGCAAAAGTTGGTGAATCAGATGTACAGCATAGGATGAGTTAAGGAGTTTCTGAAAATTCCAAACAGCAGGAAATCTAGTTGGGCAGAAAGTGAAACCATGGTATGCTTTCAGCTCAGCATGAGCTCTGGAATCAGAGAAATGATTTGTGTCTGGGATTAAAGTTGTGTAAACATGAGTGAAACTTTAACCTGTTGGCAGGGCCATAGGAATGTATTCTGGGCCCTCCGTATATTGGTCAAGGCCCCTTTCCTATTAAAACAAGGAGTTTAGAATTTGTGGGCCACCTCCCGACCTGTGGGCCACCTACCTGTTGGTGGTGCTAAAGGGTTTGAGCTAGACACAACCAAATTTGCAGTGTTAGTTTAGACTGTCCTCTGTGCCCAAAATTTCATAATTTTCCAGCTAACTGTTCTATGGGCTGCTACAGACTTCCATGGCAGAAGAATAAGAGCTCACCTTTCAGGGCTTGACCCCCCCATTAAATTACACCTTCCTTAAACTTGAAGGCACTCCACTAGATTTTTCCCTAAACTTCTGTCATCACTTCATGATGGTTCCATTTGAAATTTCACTCTTCCTGCCATAAGTTACATATGAATTTAGCTTAGTGATTCAAATTTGCAGATTTAACAAGTCAGTAAAACGCCTGCTCTTACCTTGATAAAGTCACCATTGAAAAGTTCTATAAAATGGCTAAAAGAAACTGTAAGAGCTAACTTCTGGTGTTAACCAGAATGTATTAGCATTCATCTGAATGATTTTGCAGTTCTAGTATTTAATCTAGCAACAGAAGACAGTTGGTTGTTAGGAATGAGTAACTATTGTGAAAAATGCCATGAGAAACCAGATAAGTGCACACATGATGGTCTTGGATGTTATGTATCTTAAGACACAAACCTTGCTTCAAGAACAAATCCAGCTGAAAAGTCTTCCCACAAGTAAAGAGTCAGTCTCAAGTTTGGTCATTTAATATAGCATTAGGCACCAGGTACATATGCACAGACACCTTACATAACACCCATTATTCCAGCAGTAATTAAACAAATGGCAACAGTTATGCACCAAAAGGTGGTCAAAATAAAGCCATACACATTAAGCAAGTTTTGAGACAAGACAGCGGGGCAAGCCCTGCCATTGGCCATCTGGTCCACATTTGGCCTCAGATACGCCAACCATATAACAGCCAGCCTTGCAGACAATGATCACAGCGTCATTGGGTTCGTACAATGGCTTCACTCCACCTTTAATCACTCCATTTTTCACCACAGGTGCTGAACAAGACATTGCTGGATACTGGAGATTCTGAGGATCCTGAGACACTGGAAAAATACGCATGTTTAAATCAATTTATACCCACTTTATAAACCCCCCCCTTTACCAAAACCTAATCAGGGAAAAGCCAACTGGGGGAAGGGAGAAACCAGTGACAACTATTAAACCCTTTATTCATAATGCTAGTGTAGTAATTTACTGTCCTACACAATTTACCTGGCTCACAGGTGGGAACACTTGGTATCCAGGAACCATCTGCTCCACAGCGGATGGTCTGTGCTCCATTCAGCTTGAATCCAGGAGAGCAGGTGATCTGAACAAGGGCGTTATACACAATTGCTGGCGAGGATACCTGACCATTGGCAACAGCAATGTCTGGACATTTCACTGAGGAACCAGAGGGACAGAGTTAAGAGAATCTAAAATGTGATGTTTCTTGCTCATCTAGAAGAACTCCAGGGAGGTTCATTGCCACTATCACCACCCTCATTTTCCCAGGAGCAGCTCTACAGACACTAGAACAGTATGTCCTGTAAGAGGCACAATACCAGGATTATTCAAAGTCCTAAGAGGACCAGTCTCCACATTTCCTTCCCAGCAAATGCCCAGATAAGTGTCAGTCACTATAGCAATAACTTGCACACTGGCAGCAAGAGACTGTAAAGAGTCTCTTCAAAACAAAGCAGGGATGAGGACATTGGGGGCCCACAGACAGCCATAGTGGGGTCTGAGGTATCTACTACGAAAAGTAGACTGTATATTGCGGTGTTCAGTCAAGGGCACTCAAGATAGAAATCAGGTCATTTTGTAGATCAATGACAGCAGCCTAGTTTTTCTACATTCAGATATCCATGTATAGGACATAAGGCCTTTTGACTGAATCCCAAAACAGTAGCCCGTTTCCCCCCTCAATGGTCTCCCCTGAAAGAATTGAGAAGGGGAAGTCTGAATGGACAGTTTTCTAATGTTCCTAGAGAATCTACTAAAGCAAACAGTATTAAGCTGCACGGTTATATTATAAATGGGTTATGATAATAATCTCAGAACTGATAACTTGTAACTTAAGATCTGGTTGTCTTTGCGATCCATACAAGAGGACATCTCTGGGTAACAGAAAATAAGTCAGTCTAAAAGGTGCCACATTAACTTGTCCGGTCATAAACCGGTTTTATCTGAACTGTCGGGAGTCAGACAAATCATGTTTTACTTGGCTTAAATTTCATTAGATTTCTGCTGAGTTTTGGCAAAAAAAAAAAAAAAGCTAGTATCAATTTATATTGCTGCTCAAGGTTTCCACTGCAATTGATGAAATAACCACACATGCAACTCTACAGCAATCAGGCTTTGTGGCACCTCATTTCAAGAGCAGGGGAGGAAAGAAGCAGATCATGAATGAAGTGCATTTGGAACGAAAAAGGGGATACAGCATCAAAATCAGAGCGCAACTTACACCCATGTGTTTGTGGCATGCAAAGCTCCATTGTTTTGATGCTGTCCTAACTGTAGAAACAGCAAGATGTCTTGCTGTTTGCTAATTGGCAACCACTGCACTACGCAAAAATGAATTTGGATACTCGCGCTGTTTGGGCCTTCCACGACACCATTTACTCCATTGTTTAATGGCAGTCAAATAGTTCAAACCATTTGTTAAATAAAATAAAGGCTCAGCAACTAGTCTACTTGCACCTACGCTTCAGCTAGGAAAGTCATAATTGTCACGGAGGCAAATAACTTCCACTTGTTGCTTGTGCAGCAGGAAAGAGGTCCTGCACCTTAAATCTCTACCACACCTGGAGGGAAAGGGGAAAAGAGAAACCTACACCCCACCTACCTGGCTCACAGTTGGGAACATTTGGAGTCCAGGAACCATCTGCTCCACAGCGGATGGTCTGTGCTCCATTCAGCTTGAATCCAGGGGAGCAGGTGATCCGAACAAGGGCATTAAAGGCAACTGCTGGGGAGCCTACCTGACCATTGGCGACGATGATGGGTGGACATTTCACTGAGGAAGGAAAGATCGTAGCATCATTTATCAACATGCTTTGAATAGTCAGAGTTAGTTCCTTCCTCATGTATAGAACATCTGGGAAGTCTTTCCTTGCCATGGCCATCTTACTTTGGGTTTGGAACACCATTTTATTCTAATGTAAACATTCTACCAATGTATTGCAGAAAACATACAACTGAAACAATTGAGATTTACGAAGATGCAGTTTGTGCCTGGAACCAGTCAAAGAAATTTGCATGGTGCCATTCCCACCTCAATTTTTCCTTCAAATTAGTTGAAGTAGGTTTCTTCAAACATAAATTGGCTCAGCACCCAAATTTTACATGCACCTGCACTACAGTCATGCTGCTCTCAATTCATGGCAGTTTGAAAAACCATAATCCGTTAAAACTCCCATCCAGATGGGCCACTTGTGTACAGTGGCAAACAGGTCTTACACCTCAAATCTCAACCACACCTGAAGATCACGTACCTGGCTCACAGGTGGGAACACTTGGTATCCAGGAACCATCTGCTCCACAGCGGATGGTCTGTGCTCCATTCAGCTTAAATCCAGGAGAGCAGGTGATCTGAACAAGGGCATTAAATGCAATTGCTGGCGAGGATACCTGACCACTGGCGATGAAAACAGGTGGACACTTCACTGAGGAACAAGGAGAGATGTCAGCAGCATGTGGATAACTACCCTTCTAAAAAGAGCTCATAACATCAGTGGTGGGCCGTGCACTTAAAGTCTTGGCCTTCAGTGCAATTCATGCCATTAAGAAGATGGTTTCACAATGAAGACACCCTATGTCTTTAGGCATCATACAATTGTCGCAGCTAATAGCCATTGACATTAAAACATCCACGCACAAAAGCCAGAACTTAAAAACGACGCTTAAATGCTCAAGCAAGCCTCAATTTTAACTGCCTCATGACCGTTTTGTGAAATGAATCTCCAAAACAGACATTCAAACACTAGCATTACGAATACGGTCCTACACACATTTACCTGGCTCACAGGTGGGAACACTTGGTATCCAGGAACCATCTGCTCCACAGCGGATGGTCTGTGCTCCATTCAGCTTAAATCCAGGAGAGCAGGTGATCTGAACAACGGTGTTAAACTCAACCGCTTGGGAGGTTACCTGACCATTTGTGATGACAATGTCTGGACACTTCACCGCTGAGGAACAAGAGTGTGAGCTCAGAAGCATGTGCATGTCTTTGAAAGCTTGAATGAACACTACATGTGAGTGTCAGTGGCTTTTCACACATTCAACAAAAGGGCAATCTGGGTGAAGTGATCACCCAATAGCTGTTGTGATGCATGTGGGTGGAAAGCCATGTTAATTCAGCTCACAGGAGGAATTTAGCTTATGATCCATTTAAAGTCCAAATAGCAAAGTGAATTCAAAAGGTCTAAAAAGAACTCAACTCTAGACCAAGTAACAATAGTCAAGGTATGGTTTCTACATGACCATTTTAAAACTCACCAATACAATGTCAGTAAACATAGTGTTAACAGTCCTTTCTGCTTGGCAAAAGCAACAAATTTAGAGGGGAAGGTGGATTTATTGCCAAGACATTTAACAAACGAAACCAAATTCACTGAGAAGTCTTTTGAAGAGACTTCTGAATCATTTTTCCCACACTACTGACACGAACTATAACCCACATATGGTGACCACCCTTCAGTTAAGGAAAAGATGTAGCCCTCCCATAATTAGAAAGATGTTGAAGTTTGAGATCATGAAAATGGACATTGAAATGAAGTGTCTTTGTCAGGCTACACTTCTTTTGAGAACACAAGTTGTAATTTGCAGAGCTGATTTTAGATTCCATGATAGGATAAACTCACCTTCACATGTTGGACTCGACCCACTCCAGCCAGTCTCCTCACACACACGGACACGGTTACCTCTCAAAACATATCTGGAGAAGATCAAATTACTAAGCATCTAACACAACTTTTGGCTAATGAACTAGTTAGAACAGAGAAACCATGAACAGATGTAGTTCAAGGACCAGTTACTTTGGCTATATTTTAACAATCAACTTATTGGAAAACACAAAGCTAAACAAGTTCATCGTCCTGTAGAAGTGTAACAGTTCATAACCATTTAATTAAAACAAGCAAAACTAAATTTCTACATAGTCAAATTAGAGTCTAGCATCAGCTGCAACTCGTAGACAGAATGCAAGTCAGGTTTTCCATACCCTTCATCACACTCAACAATAGCTTTATCACCATACGAGTCTCCCTCTGGCATGCATCGTCCACGGTGAATGGCACTCAATGGCTTGCACTTAATTTCTGGAAGAATAGAAGAAATCTTTAGAGAACTATAGATTGATAGATGGGTAAACGACAGACAGATGCCTTACTTCGGCATTTCATCTTCAAGGGAGTCCAATGTCCTTCCTTACAGTGCGACTTTCGACTGCCGCCCACTTGCACATAACCTGGAGCACACTTATATTCCACATGCTGCCCATTATCAAACACTGATTTGGAATGATGGCTATCACCCAGCTGCACTTCTGGATAATCATCTGGTTCTTTACACTTAAGTTTGTGACACTCTGGGTGGACAAAATAGACGTCAAGTTTCATGTGACAGCACAAAGTTATTAGATTCATAAAGAGGCAGCAAATCTTAAATCTTGGTGGACACCAAATTACAAGTGAAATATAGCCAATGAACAGTGTTAACCATTTTTGTGCTACTTGGACTTTAACTCAAATTTCCACTAACTGATATAGCCCAAGTGACAAGAGCTGAGCATGACGGTACTTTACACTTGTAATCAGTTACAAAAAAAAAAAAAAGGTTACCAACTCACCTACAAAGTACAAAAACACAAATATCACTATAGTCCTCCAAACAAGAGCCATTTTAGCAAAACTGTGATGCACGTCACATCAAGTGCCAAATTTCTTCAGACACCAAACAAACCGTACAACTAAAAAAAAAAAACCATTCTATCCCTTTTAAATAGTATGTGATATCCCAAACACCTGTGTTGAGTTATCATCCAATCACATTCAAACACTGTGCGCATGTGCAGTAAGTTATCTCACGTACTGCCTCACTGATTGCTCTCGGATGAAAGATGCGTGAACAGATCGAGGAACTGAGTGAATATCGCAGACATTTTCAACAGATATTTACGAGGTATGAACATATGTATTTTATATCTGATATTTTGAAAACACTAACCCAAATTTTGACGCCTTTGGAATGTTATTTTATCCTGAGATATAAATTGTACAGTGAATTGGACCTGAGACTTTGCGTTTAATCCTTTGTGGGTCAGGGGAAAGTACCTCAGAATTGGACCATTTTAACAGCTGGTTTTGAGGTGTAAATTGTTTTGTCTTAAGGTACGAAAGTCATTTCTAATATTGAACCCTTTGGTCTACAAACACAAACTTGGGCTCGTTTGAAAGTAGGCACTTAGACATTTATTGATCAAGAGTAAAAATGTATCATTGTAATATATAAAATTTGATAGAGCCATTCAAATATTTTTAATAGTGACCGCAAATATTATTTATAAAATACTTTTTCTTTTTGAAATATGTAAGACTATGTGCAGTTCCCCAAAAACACATCTGATGCAAAGCCACATGTCTGACACAATTTTGAAGCTGATATGACTAAAAACCTTTGTTCCATAATAATTTATGTAAGTGTACTTTCCAAAAAAGGCCACTTGGAGGTGCCAAACCAATTATACAAGTTGTTCAAAACACACAATTTGTTTATATTTCAATGTAAAAAATACCACACAAACCAAAATATACATGAAGACATCATTTTTTGTTATTATTTGGGAATATATTTGTAAGGGGGTTCAGTGGAAAGGAGGAGGCGAGAACCGGCTTGACAACTTAAATAATAATTTAATAAACAACTTAAACAAACACACAACCAAAAACCACACAGTACAGCTGTCTGCAATTCTCTCTCTCTCGAACTGTCGTCCCTGGCCGCCTTTATCCCTCGCGCGCTCCATCAGGCTGATTGGGGACCGGGTGTGTCTCATTCCAGCCCGGCCCCGCCCTCCTCGGCTCTACACTCCTCCCGGCGTTGCCTCAGGCCGGGGAGTCCCCGGCATGACGTACATCCCCCCCCCACCCTTCCTTTCCGGGGGGGGGGGGGGGGCGTGCCTTATGCCCCGACTGCCGGCGGGTCCTCCCCGCCTTCCTCGACCTGGGAGGAGACAGGAGGGGAAAAAACAACAACAACACAAAATGGCGAGGGAAAGGCCAACACGGAGCGACAGAGAGAGAGAGAGGAGAGAGAGAAAAAGAAACTCACCGGTTCTCTGATGCACCGTTGCGTGGTCCTCGATCACTACTCCACCCTCTCAGGCGGACTGCAGCCGCTCATTCCCGGGCGGACCGGAGTCAGCCCTCCGACCCCCAGCGGACAGAATGCCCCTCCGCATTCCCGGCGTCCCATGGGGACTCTCCTCTGGCCCTGGCAGCGGCCCTACCACTCCAGGCAGTCGGGGAGTCGCTTCCCTCCTCCCCCCGCAGACGGCAGTCTTCTCTCGACCCCTCCACGTTCCCGGGGGATGGCAGGGCACTCCTCCACCCCCGGCAGCGGCTCCCTCGCTCCAGGCGGTCGGGGAGTCCCGTCCCCACTCGCCTCGCGGACAGCGGCCGTTCCCCGCGTCCGGGTGGTCGGGCTACTCCGTCCCCCGTCAGACGGCAGCGGCGCTCCCCTGGGTGGATGGCAGTGTCGAGGACCCTGCGACGGGAATCCATCCTCCTTCCCGGGTTTCGGCACCAGTGTAAGGGGGTTCAGTGGAAAGGCAACTTAAATAATAATTTAATAAACAACTTAAACAAACACACAACCAAAAACCACACAGTACAGCTGTCTGCAATTCTCTCTCTCTCGAACTGTCGTCCCCGGCCGCCTTTATCCCTCGCGCGCCCCATCAAACTGATTGGGGACCGGGTGTGTCTCATTCCAGCCCGGCCCCGCCCTCCTCGGCTCTACAATATTATAATGCTTTCCATATATATTTATGCATTTTATAAACAATGTGAAAAGAACATTGCAATTTGAAATGTTGCAAAGGAAATAAACTTTAACATACGATAAAGATGCTTCTGTTTATTTTTTATATATTTTATATCCAGAGAGAGCCTGAAACATACCTGTTCCCAATGCATTGACTTCATTTTTCACTGCTGTTCATTCATCCAGGCCCTTGGGGTACTGCTTCAAGCCCAGGGGCGCCACTCTCCTCGGCTTCAGTAATAATTTCTCGTCGCTACTCCGAACAACGTGCTCCAGAACGTCAGGTAACGTGCAAATCTTCCTTTTTTGTGCAGCCATCATAAAATGCAAAAAAGAATCAGATCACTGGTCCAAAAGCCGAGTTCTTTGTCAACAGTACGGCAGTAACACACTGTAACCGCACACCGTGCGTAAAAGTGCAAACTCCACACAAACACAGTCCACGGTTTTCCACTCCGAAACTTTACGAATCAGCATCAGGGATATATACAACCCTCATATCATCGTTTTCATCTTTTCATTAGCTACACGACCCATCAGTCAAAAATTATCTAGCTTTTCATTGGCTGGCTTCATCCAGAGACAAATATGGATGATGCAAATCTTTACGTCACTTGTGTTGACTGTCCTGTTTGGCTATTTTAAATGACTTCCCAATCACAACTGCACAGAAAATGTTGGAGGAGGGCTCATTTTGTTTGTAAGAGCCTCCCAAAAATCATGTTTGGGTGTTTTGCTACTGAAACACTACACAGATTGCAACATTTGGCAGAGAATGGACATGAATGATAACCTAAACAAAGACAGATTGATCAATATTTCTTCATATTTGTACATTTTTGGACTAAAAGCTGTTATTGCTGTAACTTTGCGATCATCAAAATCTCTTTAATATATAAAATCTTGAGACCCAGATCTTTCAAATGATGTATTGGATGTCAATATTAGTAAAATTTCACAGTTTAAACATGCATTAAACATAATATATACATGCAACAAGATACAATCAGTATAGCTACAATTGACAAGATTTGTTACATATATATATATGAGAGAGAGAGAGAGAGAGAGAATGCCTGGCAGTGGCATGTAATCAGCATTGTTCCAAATGATAACATGTTTTAACCGTTAATATTATTTATGTATTTTTACATTCGACTCTTTCTAATCACCCCTCAGACTGTTGACACATAATAATGCTGCCAGTCAACTTGTCCAGCAGGTGAACTGAAATGATTTGTGAAAGTGTCTCTGTTTTCTTTCTCATTGAGCAAATCAACAACAACAACAACAAACACTTCTTCACTGCTGTAGCTTGTAGAGGAATCTTTTCTTTTTTCAACCTGCTTGTCAAGTACTTCGCATTCGTTATAAACAGAGGGCAGACCAGCTGAAAGGTGTTTTGCACCATGCGCCTACTGTACCGAGATAAAATTGCTTGATGGTTAGTGGAAGGAATGGATCTAAATTATTACAAGTACTCTCCAATAGTAAATTTGCCATCAACACCTTTGAGGATTCTGCCCCAAGTCAAGTCATTTTTATTTGTTTTTTCAAAAGTAACCCTCCCAACCCTGGGGCCTGATTTAAAAAGATGTTCGTAAAATGATCTTAAATGTGAATGTACTACAGAATGTCCTAAATGTTCCTACGAATGATTTATAAAATGTCCGTACGCAAGAAGAAATGTTCCTAATGGCGTCAGGGGCATCTTGCACCTAATATTTTTGAGGGGGCATCAGGGTCAAGTCAAGTCAAGTAATTTTTATATGTATAGCGCGTTTCAAAGCAGCTTTACAGAAGATCATGCATTAACAGAAAATGAAACTGTAATATCTATAAAGTCATCATTGTGTAGTTTGATAAAATATGATTGTGAATTGTGTTTAAAAATAAATAATTAAATAATAATTGTATTTATAACCCCAGTGAGCAAGCTGAAGGTGACTGTGGCAAGGAACACAAAACTCCATAAGATGTTGATTAATGGAGATCAAGAGTGAACAGAATTCATTCGAAGTGATGTTGGTGAGAGAGTTTTTAAGGACAAAGTATGGTTATTTCACACATACAGTACTGTGCAAATGTTTTAGGCACTTGTGAAAAATGTTGCATAGTGAGGATGTCTTCAAAAGTAATGGCATAAATAGTTTATTTATCACTTAATGTCAAACAAAGTCCAGTAAACATAAACAAGCTAAATCAAAATTTGGTGTGACCACCTTTACCTTTAAAACAGCCCCAATTCTCCTAGATACACCTGGACACAGTTTTTCTTGGTTGTTGGCAGATAGATGTTCCAAGCTTCTTGGAGAATTCTCCACAGTTCTTCTATCTATTTCAGCTGTCTCGATTGCTTCTGTCTCTTTATATAATCTCAGACTGACACGATGTTCAGTGGGGGTCTGTGGGGGCCATGACATCTGTTGCAGGGCTCCCTGTTCTTCTATCTATTTAATCTGTCTCAATTGCTTCTGTCTCTTTATATAATCTCAGACTGACACGATGTTCAGTGGGGGGCTCTGTGGGGGTCATGACATCTGTTGCAGGGCTCCCTGTTCTTCTATCTATTTCAGCTGTCTCAATTGCTTCTGTCTCTTTATGTAATCTCAGACTGACTCTATGTTCAGTGGGGGTTCTGTGGGGGCCATGACATCTGTTGCAGGGCTCCCTGTTCTTCTATCTATTTATTCTCAATTGCTTCTGTCTCTTTATGTAATCTCAGACTGACACGATGTTCAGTGGGGGGGCTCTGTGTGGGCCATGACATCTGTTGCAGGGCTCCCTGTTCTTCTATCTATTTAGACTGTCTCAATTGCTTCTGTCTCTTTATGTAATCTCAGACTGACTCTATGTTCAGTGGGGGGCTCTGTGGGGGCCATGACATCTGTTGCAGGGCTCCCTGTTCTTCTATCTATTTATTCTCAATTGCTTCTGTCTCTTTATGTAATCTCAGACTGACACGATGTTCAGTGGGGGGGCTCTGTGGGGGCCATGACATCTGTTGCAGGGCTCCCTGTTATTCTATTCTAATCATTTCTATTTGCAAAAGTAATGTGTAATTTGAAAAGTAATTTGGGAGTCTAACATTTATATTTCCTACTGACACACTAAAGCTGAAGATGTAAATAACCATCTTAAGACAAATGCTTATGTGAAACATCTTAAGTGCCTAAGATTTTTGCACAGTACTGTATATTTACAGATGCTTCTAAGAATCCAGATAATGGGCAGGCAGGGATTGCATTCACCATTCCAATGTTCAACATTTCAAAAAAGGAACAAATATCAAATCACGTATACGTTTTTACAGGGGAACTAAAGGCAGTTGTGATTCCTATACAATCATATGTCTTTATGAGCCTTAATGAGTCTTGAGCAGCCTGATACAAGGCAAGATATAGTGATGGAGATTCTGCCAAAAAAAAAAAAAAATAAAAAAATAAAATTCCAGAAAGAGCTGAGGAAGAAAAGAGAACAAGAGATAAAACTAAACAGACTTTTAAACCCAGTTATAGGATGTGACTGAATACAGAGTTTATTTTGGTTCCCGAAATGTAAAGGTTTAATTACAAGGATTAAAGTCAGGATAAAACAGATTTAAAGGGATACTTCACCCAAAAATGAAAATTCTCTCATTTACTCACCTTCATGCCATGCCATCCCATCCCTTGTTTTCTTCTGGAGAACACAAATTAAAATTGTAGAAGAATATTTCAGCTCTGTAGGTCCATACAATGCAAGTGAATGGTGACCAGAACTCTGAAGGTCCAAATATCACATAAAGGCATCATAAAAGTAATCCATTCAACTTCAGTGGTTTAATCAATGTCTTCTGAAGCGATCCAGTTGGTTTTGGGTGAGAACATTCAAAACATAACTCCTTTTTGCCCATTCATCTTGCCATTTAAGTCTCAAGGCACGATCATGATTCCAAGCTCAATTACACTTCCTAGACCTTGACACATGCGCAGAATGCTAGATGGTGCTATAGCAAGTGTAATCAAGCTTGAAATCATGATAACCAAGAAAACTGCTTTCCAGATTTACAGGCTTAGAGTTTGGAATTGTATACTACTCATACTACTTCTGCCATATCTATGTAGTGTAGTATGCAAATTTCAACCTCAGCCATAGTTAAAACATAACATTCTTTGAATTACATAAATTCACTTTTAAATATATAAGCATCACAAACTCGAAACAAGCAGCACTGATATGACTGCAATAAAAAAATATAGCTGCAAGAAGCAGTAATGGGGTCAAGCCCATTATCAGCAACATGAGCAGCCAAAGAAGCATCCTGACACGTTTGAATGCCTTTATAATTTACATTGAGCAGCTTTAGGACTGGGAGATATGACGATATATGCCGATGTTATAAATGATTGCGTTATGTAAACATTTGCAGACGTATCAGTGCTCCTTTCAGTGGGCAAGACCGCCTGAAGTTAGTAACATCTGAGAGCAACGAAGAAAACTTGAATGACTATGGAAATACAGAGCAGGATGTGGTTGATGTTGAAGAGTTATTAAGAAAGCATTAAGCTGCAAAAGAGAGATCAATTTAGTCTTGCGTGCTGTCTGATCAAAGGAAGACGTGTGATTTCTGAGCGCTTGCTATGTGATGAGCATTTGCAGTATCTTGGGTGCACGCCTAAGCGGTCAAATGTATTTATGAAATTTAAGTATTCATGTAAACACGATCGATTTTGTCCTAAACGAGTGTAAACGGCTTCCAAAAAGGATTCATGTAAATACAGTACAAAGAAGCATGTTTCAAGTCAAGATCTGAGGAACGCTGTAGGAGGAGTTAAAAAGAGTATGCTTTAAATTCAAAAGGGTGGATGGGCAATAGGGCAGACTATGGGAAATATGGCATCACTGTCATCGCCATAACCCAAGAAACTAGACAAGACCAGTCTCATGAACGTAGGCTAAATTATTTGATAATAGGCTAAATAATTGATGATTTTAAGCCACACTATAAGCAATAAAAGCTATTTATGTTTTCTTACCAGTAGGTGTCACTGTTCCGAAACTGCTCAGGTATCATCAGGGCATGATGGCTATCACATGTAGAAGTTTTGTTTTAATAGGCCAAAGCGTTGCCAGGATACAGCCTCGAGACCTGTTTGGTGTGCTCACAATGAAATTCACTGTTGATTGGCAAACGGCGGCCATGTTCCTCAAGATACGCAAATGTTCTTATGGACAGTGATGGCAAGACGACAAAGACACTGCATGCAAATTTTGAAGTCAGTTGAACCAACGGTTCGGTAGTTAGAGCTACTTTCACATTGTTATCAGTTATAGCACCACCAAGTGGCCAAGCCCAGCAACTTTTTCTGTTTTTTCTCAGATTGAGATTTGATATAAGTGTGTCAAGTTTGGTGAAAATGTCTCATTCCGTTTAAGAGTTATATCTATTAAGGTAAGGCGGAGACAACTTTTTTTAAAATCGTCGGCCTGTCTTTGGCACTTACAATTGAAATTTTGCCATGTTCCATCTAAACTTAAAGAACTTGTTTACCGTGCTTCTTCTATTGGTGTTTTCATTCCGATCGGACGAACGGCCTAGAAGCAATTCACAAAAGTATTTTCAGAACTTTTTTCAAAGTGGCAACAGGCCATAAGTCGAACTATTGCAACTGTGATATCGTTGCGCTCAGCAAGTCCTCATGAACATAGCGAGACCAGTCTCGTCAAAATAAGCCAATGCCATCAAAAGTTCTAAGCTCACAAATTTTATCATTTCATTTTTCCACCACTTGGTGGCACCAGATCCAAACTTCTCAGGCACCTTAAGGGCATGGTGTTGATGACACATAAAGGAAAAGAAATATGCCAATACATTTGTAAAATACAGCATTTTGCAACAAAATTCAAAATGGCTGATGTCTGAAATGGCCGACATAGGAAATCGTTATCGACTCGGTATGTCGCACTGAATCTAAAGAGACCAGGTTCGTCATTTTTGGCCAAAGCGCTCATGAGTTATAAGCCAAAATAGCTGGGGGGTTTTACCAGTAGGGGGCACTGCGCTGAAACGCTGCATGTCATCTCAGGACGTGATGGCCATGACACATGCCAACTTTCATCAAAATCCGTCAAAGCGTTACAGCCTCAAGTCCAATTTTGTGTGTTCTTTGTCGAATTCGTTGAAGCACCATTCGAAAACCGTTTGGTCTATCAACTTGAATTCCATAACTTTTTGTAAGCACATTTGTGCAAAATTTGGTGAAAATCGGATGAACGACCTAGGAAGAAATTATGGTATGCTTTTGACTCATCATGAGCTCAGGAATCAGGGAAAAAAATTGTCTCTAGGATTTACTGTTCAAAAGTTATTAGCGTAAACATGAGTGAAATTTTGACCTGTTGGTGGTGCTAAAGTGTTTGAGCTAGACACTCCAAATGCTTTAGAATGTCCTCTATCTGTGTGAAATTTTATAATTTTATAATAAACTGTTCTATGGGCTGCCATAGACTTCCATGGCAGAATAATAAGAACAACACTAACACACACAATAGGGGTCTTCGCCCTTTCAGGGCTTGACCTCTAAAAAACAGAACGATTACAATAGGGTTCCAGCAGCTTTGCTGCTTGGCCCCCTAATAATACAGGAGTGAAAGATTCCTATGAGGTGAAGGATAGATGCTCCTGTTGTTGTTGTTCCTGGTTTGACCAACAGATTTCGCCAGATATCAACTGAAAATAATTTCACTGATGAAATTTGTTTGATCTTCTGCTTCTGTGCAGCTGCAGAGCGTCTCTCATGTAACACCACAAAAACAAAATAAACAGGAATCTACAAAAATCACCTTCATTGTGAATCTGACATGGACATCATGACTGAAAACACTGTGTCAGGTATAAGAACTGCCATTCAGTCAGACAGGTTTTGTGTGAGTGCCGCCTAACCCTAACAGTAACTATCAGGTATTTGCTAAATATGTTTTTACTTCTGATGTGTGATCTATAACATCAGAGTTCTACAATCAAACAGCAAAATAAACAAAACTCTACCATTCAGACGGCCATGCTAAATTAAATATATAATGGTTTCCACTACAGTTACTATTACAAGTGTAGTGTGTTTGGGGCCATATTCCTTTAGGATGGGGTGTAAGGGTGACAAAACTGCTCTTTTTACTTTTTGCAATTGGAAACTACATTAAAACCTGAGTCAAAAGAGTAGTCTCTAGTTTCATATGATATGCCATTTTTTGAAAAAGTATTGATTTTTCGTTTGCTAAACAGCACGTTGTTATAAACAGTGTCCACTTTGTAGACTAATTTTCCTTAAAAAATAATAGTCAAGTAATTTTTATTTGTATAGCGCCTTTCACAACACACATCGTTTCAAAGCAGCTTTACAGAAAATCATGCATTAACAGAAAATGAAACTGTAATATCTATAAAGTCTTAGAGTCATCATTGTGTAGTTTGATTAAATATGATTGTGAATTGTGTTTAAAAATAAGTAATTAAATAATAATTGTATTTATAACTCCAGTGAGCAAGCTGAAGGTGACTGTGGCAAGGAACACAAAACTCCATAAGATGTTGATTAATGGAGAATAATAACCTTGAGAGAAACCAGACTCACTGTGGGGGCCAGTTCCCCTCTGACTAAACAACATGAATATAATGACAATATTACTTATTTATGTGCAGTGCAAGTCATGGTTTAAAATGCGCTTTGAGTGTAGTGTCAGAAAAGCGCTATATAAACGTAGTTCATTCATTCATTCATTCAAGCGTTAAGGGCCCATGTTTAAACAAAGATTTTGTAAGAACTGTAAGATTAATGACTAATATTTTTGAAGTTAATTCTGGATTAACTGCAGAAGTTCATATAGATACATTTTCCTTCATTAGTTGGTTGATGAAGGCTTTTGTTGGCAATTTATTGATAGTCTGTGTATACCATTTTAAGAGTGCAGTCCATCATTAGACCGAGGTGATGCAGGCAGAGATCAGTGAGGTGCATCACAGTTCAATCGGCAGGTAATTTCGGTGAGGTCTATCCTAAGTCCAAGGTTCAGGCAGTGGCATATGAAGTATCTGATGTCTTACAGTTGGAGTTGGTATCAGTTCATCCTCTGAAGTCCATCGTAATACACTGAAGTGATGTCTGGCTGGCACCGGCTGCATTTTGTCATCATCACTCAGAGACACGTAGCAGTGGAGTCCGACACCAAGCAGAAATGGAGCTGGATCCGTCCGGTTCTGGTGACCTCAGGATAGGAGTCCCGAGGACTAACTTTTTGCAGAGTTATAGATCATGATCAATGTTTCAGGTTCCAGCAGACCTAACTAAAGCAGCCTAATTGTGAGTTGATGGATAAATTAGGTGTATGCCTGGCTAAATATATGAGTCTTTAGTATCGTCTTAAACTCAGTGAGTGTGTCTGCATCCCGAACAGTGTTCGGGGGACTATTCCATAGTTTAGGAGCCAAATTGGAAAAGGATCTACCTCCTTTTGTGGATTTTGATATTTTAGGAACTATTAACAGGCCAGAATTTTGTGATCCTAATGATCGTGATGTATATAGCATGACAGAAGGTCACTTAAGTACTGTGGAGCTAGACCATTTAAAGCATTGTATGTAGTAAGGTAGCCAATGTAACGACGATAAAATGGGGCTAATATGATCATTCTTCTTTGTTCTAGTCAGCACTCTGCCTGCTGCATGTTGAACCAATTGAAGTTTATTTATTGATCTTGCTGGACATCCTCCCAGTAATGCATTACAATAATCTAGTCTTGAGGTCATGAACGCATGAATTAGTTTTTCAGCATCAGCAACAGAGAGCATGTGTCGTAATTTAGCAATATTTCTGAGGTGGAAGAATGCTGTTCTACAAACATTGGAAATTTGATTTTCAAATGATATTGGTATCAAATTTAACACCTAAGTTCTTCACTGTTGAAGATGATGTAACAGAACATCCATCGAGAGTCAAATATTTTAGCGTCTTATTTTTAGAAGTTTTTGTTCCAATAACTAGTACCTCTGTTTTGTCAGAATTGAGTAGAAGGAAAATTCTGGCCATCCAATCTTTGATTTGATACTCTCTGCTAATTTGGAGAATTGTGAAATTTCATTGGGTGCCTGGGTTTTTATTCCATGATTCCTGATAATATCTCCCAGGGGAAGCATATACAAGGAGAAAAGCAGAAGCCCTAAAACTGATCCCTGTAGCACTCCATACTTTACTTCTGTTTGATTTGACAATTCATCATTTACACAAAGTGGTAGCGGTCTGCTAAATATGACCTAAACCATGCTAATGCAAGTCCACAAATGGTAACATAATTCTCTAGCCTATTCAAAAGAATATCGTGATCTACTGTGTCGAAGGCAGCACTAAGATCTAAAAGCACTAGAAGAGAAATGCAGCCACGATCAGTTGTTAAGAGCAAGTCATTAGTAACGCTGATAAGTGCAGTCTCTGTACTGTGATGGGGCCTAGATCCTGACTGAAAGTGTTCATATATACTATTTCTATATAGAAATGAATATAATTGGAAGGATACAAAATTTTCTAGTATTTTCTACATAAATGGGAGATTTGAATTCGGTCTATAATTAGCCAATTCTCCAGGATTAAGCTGTGGCTTCTTAATAAGCGGTTTGATAACTGCCATTTTAAAGTTTCTTGGGGCATGTCCTAAGGATAGCGAGGAGTTAATAATATTAAGAAGAGGTTCTGAGATTACAGGGAATACCTCTTTTAAGAGCTTAGTTAGTATTGGATCTAACATACATGTTGTGGCTTTTGATTTTTTGATAAGTTTTGTTAGCTCTTCATGACCTATGACAGTGAAGGATTGAAGCTGCTCATTAGCAAAATTATGAGACACTGTTTTCTGAGGTACTGTGACAGTTGATTGTATAATTCCAATTTTATTTGATTATTTCAATTTTATCAGTAAAGAAATTCATGAAGTCATTACTATTGTGCTGCGATGGAATATCTGGTTTAGTCGAGGCTTTATTCCTAACCAATGAAGCCACAGTACTGAATAAACACCTAGGATTGTTGTGGTTATTTTCTATGAGTTTGCTAAAATATGCTGACCTGGTAGATTTTAGTGCCTGTCTGTAGCTACAGACACTATCATTTCATGCACCATGAAATACCTCTAATTTTATATTCTTCCACCTGCGCTCCATTTTCCGAGCTGCCCTCTCGAGAGCATGAGTGTGATCATTGTACCATTTTTCTTTAATCAAAGGGGGGGCGACACTATCAAGAGTGCTAAAGAAGACTGTATTTATATTTTCTGTTATTTCATCATGTTTTTCTAGACGTTGGGGCTTACTGATTATATGAGATTGATCTGGAAGATTATTAGTGAAGCTATCTCTAGTGGTCAAAAGAATTGTTCTACCTGAATGATAGCGTGGTGTAGATTGAGTAACATTAGCTGATCGCAGGATACAAGATACGAGGTAATGATCCGAGATGTTTTCGCTCTGCAGTAGAATTACTATAGTATCAACATCAACTCCATATGACAGAATTAAATCAAGCATATGATTATGGCAATGAGTTGGTCCTGTCACATTTTGTCTGACTCCAAGAGAGTTGAGAATATCAATAAATGCTAATGATGTGTCATTTTCATTATTTATGTGAATATTGAAGTCATCAACAATTAAAGCTCTATCTACAGTTACTACAAGATCTGTTAGAAAATTTGCAAATTCACCAAGGAAACCAGAGTAAGGCCCGGGTGATCTATATACTGTAGCAATGGCAAAAGATGACAGAGATTTTTTTATTTATATCTGAAGGAGTCATATTAAGCATTATTAGTTCAAAAGACTTAAACTTATATCCTGTTCTCTGAGTAACACCAAAAACTTCACTGTAAACTGTAGCAACACCTCCTCCTCGACCCTTCAGATGAGGCTCATGTTTATAACAATAACCTGGGGGAGAAGATTCATTTAAACTAATATATTCATCTGGTTTAAACCAGGTTTCAGTCAAAGAGAGCACAAGTTTGACCTTACAGTTTTTTTTCTAATTTATTTAGTGAGGGGTTTATATTTGATAGTTCAAGGAACAGACAGTCTCTTTATGATATCAAGGTGATACATTCCCTATGTGTTGTATTTTATGTGACCTGTGTGACATCTCAAGGCAGTTAGCAGATGTTCAGATTAGCCAGTTTGTCTGCTTCCTGACCTGGGCCCCAGTTAGTCAAATACTATCACTAATAAGACTATGAGCCAAATTACTAGAGAGGAGAGTGGCACCTTCCCTGGAGGGATGGAGTCCGTCTCCCTTTAGCAGGTCAGGTCTACCCCAAAAACTCTTCCAATTGTCTGTAAATCCTATGCTATTCTCCAGACACCACTAAGACATCCAGCCGTTCAGTGACACTAATATACTATAAACCCTGTCACCACGATGAGCAGGGAGGAGGCCAGAGCATATTACAGTGTCTGACATCGTTTTTGCAAGTTCACACACCTCTTTAACAATATCTTTAGTGATCTCCGACTGGTGAAGCCGGACATCGTTAGTGCTAACATGAATGACCGAAATGCATTTAACGATGGTGGCTGGAGTCTCTATTTCCACATTTCTTACAATAGAATCACCTATGACCAAGGCTCTTTCAACATGATTCTCAGTGGGTGCATCACTGAGTGGGGAGAATCGATTGGAAATGCTAACAGGAACGGGATAGTAGTGACGTACTGCTGAGCGAGTATGCCACCGAGACGTCACCCAAACGCTCTGCTGCGGGGGCTCTTCAGCCGGAACAAAATGTGTGTGTGTTGCTCGCTGTACTACCTGCATCCGAAACAGTATCTACCGGCTTCTTTTTCTCACTGACCTCCACTAGTGTTTGAATGCGTGTCTCTAACTCATTAACCATCTCCATCAGCCTGACTAATTCCTTACATTTAACACATGTGAATCCCTTACTACTGATGGAAGAAGCTATAGTAAACATGTGGCATGTAATGTGGGAAGCAATAATATGAGCAGATGCCATGACACACCACAATTGTTTGTTGTTGTTGGTTGTTTCTGAGCGGCGAGGGTTTGAGATTGATGTGAATGGCTCACACAGTTGTTTGTTGTTATGGTTGTTATGGTTGTTCTTGATAAGTGGTGCTTTGAGATCAATGCAATAATCTGTGTAACACAGAGGAGAAAATGGGTGCATGCTGTAGAATGCACGCAGTGTAATCACGATAAAAATAGAACGCGGATGCACGTGGAAAAATGCACGCAGCTGAATAGCGATAAGAGAATAATGCGGGGGGAAACCTGCAGAAAAATGGCAGATTTTAAAGATTAAAAGCTGAAAACAGAGAGAGAAGTGATGCTAAAAAACCTATCAATCATATGTGCACTATGATATAGCTTTTAGTAGTTTTAATGTGTTCTTATCACATTGAGAATCAATGGATGAATCCAAAAGCTGACAAATGTCGTTTTCAGAGGCTTTATATGGAGTTAGGATTGAAAACAGACAGACAGCACACTGGAGGTTAAGTCATCCACTAAATAGGGAGCAAGGGAACATTCTATAGTGTTCCTATGCAGCAAAGTGCATTCAATCCTAAAATCCGACCAAAAGTTCAGTTTCAGGCTGAAGATGATGTTTTCACGCATCAACATGTTTGGCAGACATGGGACAATGATAACACCGTGTAACAAATTATTTATTTTTTTGGTTCCTGTGTAGTAAGTGTTATTTCCTAATTGCTTATGCCTCAAAAGTATAAAAAATGGCTATTATTCCCCACAAACTTTGCTTTTGTGACCAGGACAGTGATATTTTGAAATGTACCTATTTTCTAGAACATTCTAGATAGATTCAGTGCTGAGTCAACTAGGAGTTACTTCTAGAACTTTCCAGTATTATAAATAGTAGTATAAATACAGGGGCCTTAAGCCCACCAGTTCAGTTTAGTTCCAGCTGCCTAAGTGTATACTTATCTGCATTTTTCTGAGATGGCATCAAGAGGCTGCAAGCATCCGGCAGACACATTTTGCTATGTCTGCGGCCAATTTATCAAGATAAGAGCGAAAAAGTACTCCGTGGAAGCATCTGCTAAGATGTGTGAGGCCTACAAGGCATATTTCGGCATGCCTGTCAGGGATCAAGACAAACCCTGGGCATCTCATTTCACCTGCGAGCACTGCAAAAAAAACTCTGGAAGGTAAGATGGACAATTGTTGCTCAAATTTTATGTTATAAAATTTGTTACAATTTTTAAAATTGTAAAAGTTTTAAATTTTAAAATGTTTTACAATTTTCAATGTTATTAAAAAAATATATCATATATGAAAAATGTTGCGAGAATCTCTTACACATTAATCATGGGTGAAATAAATGTGTTTTTGTAGGATGGTACAGAGGGGAAAAGAGAGCCATGAAGTTCACTATTCCAAGAATTTGGCGGGAAACCAATGACCACTCAAGCAACTGCTACTTCTGCATGGTGGACCCTTCCAAACGTCGGATTGCAAGAATGCACCTGATATCATGTATCCGGACCTTCATTCATCTATCAACCCGGTGCCATACTGCCATGAGCACCCCGTACCCACTCCTCCGGAGAGAAAGCAGCCGTGTTTTGAAGAGAGCAGCAAGTCAGAGAGTGAAGAAGTCATTGTAGATCCAGATGACAATTTCAGAGGTGGAGCTGAGGAGAGAAACCCATACTACCCCAACCAAAAAGAACTCAACGACTTGATTAGAGATCTTGGTCTCACCAAGTCCAGTGCTGAGCTTTTGACGTCTAGGGTCAAGCAGTGGAACTTGTTGGATGAAAGTGTGCAAATCGCAGACCAGAGGAAGCATCACCAACCTTTTTCCAGCTTCTTCACCCATCAAGATGGGCTCTGCTTCTGCCACAATATGACCAGTCTGTTCGAGGCAATCAGAATCGCCTGTAACCAGAATGAGTGGCGCCTCTTCATTGACAGCTCATCCAGGAGCCTCAAAGCCGTGCTGCTCCATAATGGTAACAAGTACCCGTCTCTTCCCCTGGCTCACTCTGTGCATCTCAAAGAGGATTACAACAGCATCAAGACCTTGCTGGATGCCTTGAAGTATGATGAGTACGGCTGGGAGGTCATAGGAGACTGTCCCTGCTATCTTTGCCTTTGGGACAGCAGGGACACCAAGGCGCACTACCACAGGCGGGATTGGCCACAGCAGACCGAGTTCTCTGTGGGGAGGAACAACGTCAAGTGGGAGCCACTGGTGGACCCCCAGAAGGTGCTGATGCCACCACTGCACATCAAATTGGGCCTTATGAAACAATTTGTCAGAGTTCTAGATAAGGAGTCGGCAGCCTTCAAGTACCTTCAAGACTTCTTCCCTAAGCTGTCTGGGGCAAAGGTCAAAGCTGGTGTCTTCATCGGACCACTGATAAAGAAGATCCTGGAGTGCAATGAATTCCCCAAGAAGCTCACTAGTAAGGAGAAAGCGGCTTGGAACAGCTTTGTCACAGTGGTTCGGGGCTTCTTGGGCAATCACAAGGCCGAAAACTATGTGGAGCTGGTTGAGACTCTGGTGAAGAACTACGGCACAATGGGCTGTAGGATGTCCCTCAAAGTCTATATCCTTGATGCTCATCTTGATAAATTCAAGGAGAACATGGGAGCATACTCAGAGGAGCAAGATGAGAGCTTCCATCAGGATATACTGGACTTTGAACGCCGCTACCCAGGACAGTATAACGAGAACATGATGGGAGACTACATTTGGGGGCTGATTCGTGAAAGTGATTTACAGTGGAATCGTAAAGACACAAACTCGTCCATTTTCTCACTGGAAATAGGTACATTTCAAAATATCACTGTCCTGTTCACAAAAGCAAAGTTTGTGGGGGAATAATAGCCATTTTCTATACTTTTGAGGAAGAAGCAATTAGGAAATAACACTTACTACCCAGGAACAAAAATCATGTTACAAAGTGTAATCAGTACATAAATTCAGAACTTTTTTTTTTTTTATGTAAATATATATTTTTTTTATATGGTTGGCAGTGATTGGACAATACCATTACTTTCAATTAAAATTATGGTATTTTTGATTGATAAAATGCTTCAGCAATGAATATCACTACTTTTTTTGACTGTGTAAAGAGAAAACTTTTAGATTGTGTTGCCGAAGTTGAAAAAAAAAACATTGTAACGTAAAAGCAAATTGTACAGTTCAAGTCCAGTAATTGTACAGTTTGTTATTTGTGCTTTTCCCAATACATATTGTTCCCAAGCAGTTTTACAGAAAATCAGCTGTAATGTCGGCAACATCTCAAAAACATGGATAACCAACACTCCTGGACACATAATAAACTATTTGATTTAAAAAAAAGAAATGACTTTCTATAGCTTGGTGTTAATTACAATTTTACAACTCAGTCCCACTGTCCACAATATTTAGGAAAACTACTTGACCTAGATTTTCTTTTTTTTTTTTTTTTTTTTTTAATGGGCTACTGGTTACAAATCAGGAAGGGGAATGGTATTGCACACAGCAGTCACACTTGGATCTCAGGAGGTTAAATACCAATAAATTGTAAAATGATAGTACATTTGTATTCTGTAGGGTTAAAATTATTTTAACACATTGTTAAAAAATTCAATTTTTGCCTTAGAATACATATTTTATTGAGTAATTAACAAAATCTGCATGTCCCCCTAATACCTCAAAGAGGTATCCTGGGATGTATTTGGGAGGTGTGGAAAGCCCCTCCGCCATCTTTATGTGACTCTAGACAGATCACAACAAGCTAAAATGATGCTTCTTAGAAAACAAACACAGCACAAAAACTTTAATAAATCACACTCTTTATACAATATAAGGCATGCCATTTAAACAACCTTTTTTTTTAGTAGTTTCATTCCGCTTTGGAGTGTTTGGTTTCCCATGATCAGTAATTTTCTAGAACCCTGGTACTGAACCAGCTAATCAGATTTTAGGTGGGCCCTTGTAGCCCCACCCTGAGCTCCACCTAACACACACAGTTTCCAAAGACAATTTGAATGATCAGCACTGAGGTACACAACAGAGGATTACATATAAAATGGCTGTATTTTTGATGCTCACAGCCTTAATTGTTTTCATGGCAAATCAAATATGGTGTCTACTCTTAAGTAAAGTCTGCAATAATAATAACAAAATAGATACTCTTTTTTTTTTTTTTTTTTTTTTAAGAAAATGTGCAAGCCAACCCCTAAGTGTCTATGACATTCTCTTCCATAAATATTCCTTGTTTTTAGCATAAATTATATTTAGCTTAAATGTCTCTATTCTAATACATGTGAATGTTATTCTATTCTAATGCAAGTACAATACCTTTTAATTGAACTTTATTTTTAAAACAAACATTTCTGAACCATTTGTAAATCTTTTCAGCAAACACCTCTGCAGTGGATTACAGAATGCTCTTTTGGCATGAATAACTCTGTAAAGCCTGACATACAGTATAAAAGAATTGTCAGAAAATTCTCATTTTTTGACATGAAACTGTTTTTAGTACCATTAGACAAAATATAAAAAGAACTTGTAAAAGAACGTTACTAGAGCTTATTTTTCCTCCATTTAGTTTCCCAGATGAGTGTTTTTTGTCAATGGTTTTTTTTTTTTATTCCACAGCATTTAAATGTTTCTTTTCTGCCACATTAGTTAATTAAATCTCTTTTTCCTGTCCTTTTTACTGTAATAAAAATAAAAACATTGAACTCACTGCAAGTTTAATTTCAATAATCTTCCTTCTAATATTTTGACTTTTCTACATAGATTAAAGGATGTAGAGGCATGCATATTATATAGAGTACATTCATATTTTTCTTCATAGTTATTATTTATATCATTTATTTGTCTTTTACAACATGTCATATTTCAAATTTGTCATACTTTTTGCCATCTAAAAACAAATATAATAATTTTCTTATAGATTTAACACTTATAACACATTTTTAAAATGATAACAACGTTTACTATTTAGACTTTCAAGAGGAAAGAACAATAATATTATAAATATAACACTGTAAAGATTCTGTCAGATACATAACATAGTGCTAATGGCATATTTAACCCGTAATGCCTAATGTATCAGATATGAGACACATCATTTCAACATAGTTATTTATTAACTTAAACACAACACTTTGAAATAATGATAAGCTTGTCTTATAAAGAAAACATAATATTGTTAAAGAAGTATATAACTTTAATTATATTGTTACCGTGAACTTTTAAAATAAGCTGTAATTTTTCCTAACAGAGTCCGAATTTGCGCTAGTCTGCCACTATTGGAAAGATCGATATAAACATTGAAACCACTGGGGGTTTAATCCGCACAAATAACCACTAGATGGTGCCATAAACATGTGAAACTTACATACCATGCCTTGTTTGGCTCATTAAATTAAACAGAAAATGAAATACGAGCCGTCAAACATTGTGTTAAGATTACAGGAGCATCTCTGTGCCACCACTGTCAAGAATCAGTCAGTAACAATTTACAACTCGTTGTGAAATTAAAGTAGTAATATTTATTCTTTTTGTTCATTTATTTAATTTGTAAGTAATCTTCTATTGTTCTGATACACAATAATGTTTTTAGAACAAATGTCATTTCCTTGAAATTTGAGCTTTACATTTTTTTTAGAAGTTACAGTATATACAGTGTGTATATATATATATATATATGTGTGTGTGTGTGTGTATGTATGTATGTATATACACAGAGCGAACACTTCATTAGGAAGACTCTACTAATCTAGTGTTCCTAATAAAGTGCTTCTGCTGTTGTAGCCCATCCGCCTCAAGGTTGATTGTACAGAGCGGTTATCTGAGTTACATCCAAACACAAACTAACATGAAAAGCTGCAAGAAAGTGTTTACAAGTGCAGCTAAAGGAAAACGAAAGGTTCAAATTCTCTTTGGTCAAGTCAAACTTTACAGTGATGTTAAGAACAGATTGTCACATGATTGATCTGAATTCAGCCCTGAGTTTGACTCAATATGACAAATGACCTGAGATGTTGTTTCAGAGTCAAACAGATTATGATTTTCCTCTAAACCAGGGTTATTATAGTTTTGAAAATGTAACTAATTTCACTAATTTTTATTTCATTTTGTGTTGTGGTTTTCAATTTCAGTTTCATTTTAGTTAGTTAGTTAGACTGGAATCACATGGGTCTTGTTTCAGACAGCAACTAAATGAGGCTCTAATTTCTTTTTTGTGATGTTTCAGAGACTGCAGCGCCATTATTTGTTGTCAGGGCTTTGTCACATGCTGCTTTATTTTGGAGTCGTCCAGAGCCTCTCCCCCAGCTTTACATGCATCTAATCATCACGAATGCAGGCAAACTGTGTTTGGTTGTTTTTACATGTCGCTCAGATGGCCACTCGCCGCATCTTTTTGAGGTAAACGTCTCTGGTTACACATGTAACCTCGGTTCCCTTTGGATTACAGTTCACTCAACATTACATCACTAAGCTGACACTATGGGGTGTTTCTCTATGCAACATAGTTGAAACCCTTGTACAATAAAGCCAATTCAACAGTTGGCAATGGTGTTTGAGCCCCGCCCCTTTAAGTGTGCAGCTGGCCTATATAAGCAGGTGTGAAACCACCATTTGCTCAGAATTTTCTGACTGAGGAATAAAAGAGCGTATCGCTTATACCTCAGATCTTAGTCATCAAATCTAATTTGTAACTCGATTCCGAGTCAAGTCCAAGTCATGTGACTCGAGTCTACACCTCTGCTGACCACACAGGGTGGTGACATGATACAGACATATCTCAAGTGTATGGGTAGTGATTAATCCCTAAATAGTGATACCAAAAGGGAAGTTAATCCTAAAATTATCCTGGCATGTTTGACAGGGTTCCAGAGCTCTGGCTGAGGATCTGGACACCATTCCGTGGTGTGACAGCAGGTCCGCTCCACAGTTCAGACGAGGAGATGTGAATTTTTGCACGCAGCAATGGTGCGTCCCATGATGAAACCGTGGAGGACAGAATGGCGTTGAAGCATGGCAGTCGACATGTGAACTGGATTGTAAAACCAGCTTGATAGTTTTTAATATCCAATCAGACACAAGGGCCCACCACTCGTCCATGTAGCGGGACAGCAGGCTCATAGGGTCGCTCACATGAGGGGGTAAAGCGCAGCTCACCATAGGGAAAGGGCTGTGCATAGTGTGTGGGGTGGGAGTAATGTGAAGAGGAAAAGTGCTCTTTTGTGATAATGTGTGCATCTCATGCAGGTGCAACGAGCGCTTTTTCTTTGCAACATCCTGCTATTGACTAACTTCAGTGGGGGGGAGGGGGATGCAATTATTTAAATCAGATCATTAAAAAAATATTGAAAATATGAAAACTAAAGTCATTTTGGCTATAATTCTATTTAGTTTTTGTTCATATTGTAATGCACATTTATAGTTTCAGTTTAGTTTTCGTTTTTTTTGGAAACTCTCGTTTTTATTTTTATTTTAGTTAACGAAAATACTTTGTCACTGCTTGTTTTCATCTTAGTAATCATTTTCATTATGGATAATAACCTTGCTCTGAACATGGATCCATTTAACTGCTTAGATTCCTCCACTTGATGATTAGAATCATATCTGCCCTGTATTTCAACAGCTTCAGCATCTCTTTAAGAAATAGATAGAGATAAATAACAGCCGGATTATCTGTTTCATGAGATTAAAACATTATGAGTCTGTTTCATCTCTGAAATCGTCCTGGTTACTTGCATAACCTCCATTCCCTGATGGAGGGAACGAGACGTTGTGTCGATGTAGTGACACTAGAGGTCACTCTTGGGAGCCCGAAACACCTCTGGTCTTTGATAAAAGGCCAACGAAAATTGGCGAGTGGTATTTGCATGCCACTCCCCCGGACATATGGGTTTAAAAGGAGCTGGTATGTAACCACTCATTCAGGTTTTGTGCTGAGGAGCCGAGACAAGGTCCAGCCATTTCAGCAGGTAGTTCAGCATTGTGGCAGGAGGGACATAACGTCTCATTCCCTCCATCAGGGAACGGAGGTTACACAAGTAACCAGGATGTTCCCTATTTGTTACTCTCAACGTTGTGTCGATATAGTGACACTAGGGGTCCCTATACGAAATGCCGCAACTGGCTGAACTGTGTTATGTGAACTTGCGGTGTGTGACAGGCAGACCACTGTGTGCCTCGTAGCCAGCGCACCAGGCTGACGCGTAACCTCCCCCAACGCTGTTATGAGTGTCGAATGGCCCTTTGGGGACAAGTCGACTGCCCAAAAGATAGAGACAGGCTAGCCCAGTCGTGGCCACTTATCCTCTTTTTTTTCCTTCTCCCCCCCCAAAAAAGGGGGGGTGGTGTCCCTCCCAAGGGGAAGACACTGCAGAGACCACACCCTGCCCAAAAAGGGGGGGGGGGGTGGTATTTTGAGTGGAAATACGTCACATGGTCTTACCGAAATTTGTCGGAAGTATGTCATGTGGAGAAGTCCCATGGTAGGTCCTACCCTACGGGGGAGGAGTTTCTACAAACATGGTGACTGGGGCAGAGGGGCCTCTGTCCAAGGAAGACACAGTTTACCAACAGGGAAACAAATCAGTGGAAGATATACGTCGCATGGATTACCTATGGGAAACCACCACATGCAGAGCACCTACCTCAGTACAGGGCTTAGTTAGCACATGTACTGAGCCGGCAGCAAGTTTCTCCACAAACTTGTCTGCCTCAGGGCTCGGAGGAAATCATCCAGGCAACACAGTTTGTGAACACTACTGGGAGTCAACAGTGCATGTCTTCAGCTCAGGGGAGGTGAAAGGTGCTATGCACAAGAGATACACCCGGTCAGCTGTCCCGGACTTACCTGCTTGTGTACTTCCACCCAGAGATTGTAGAACCTCGCAAAGATGTTGGGTGTTGCCCAGCCCGCTGCTCTGCAAATGTCTGTTAGAGAGGCACCACTGGTCAAGGCCCAGGAGGCCACTACACCCCTGGTAGAATGGGCTCGTAGCCCTGCTAGGGGGCGGTGATATGCCATTGTAATGGTGTCAGTGAGCCAGTGGGCGATCCTCTGCTTGGAGACAGCGCTTCCTTTCCTCTGTCCACCAAAGCAGACAAAGAGCTGCTCAGAGACTCTAAAGCTCTGCGTGCGATCCAAATAGATGTGTAAAGCGTGCACCGGACACAGCAACGTCAAGTGCTGGGTCTGCCTCCTCCTGGGGCAGCACTTGCAGGTTCACCACCTGATCCCTAAAAGGGGTTGTGGGAACCTTGGGCACATAGACCGGTCGGGGTCTCAGGATCACGTGAGAGTAGCCCGGACCGAACTCCAGGCACGTAGAGAACACTTGCAGGTCTCCTACCCTCTTGATGGAAGTGAGCGCAGTCAGGAGGGCAGTCTTCAAAGAGAGTGCCTTAAGCTCAGCTGACTGCAAGGGCTCAAAGGGGGCTCTCCGTAGACCCTGAAGAACTACAGAGAGGTCCCATGAGGGAATGAGGCATGGTCCGAAGGGATTCAACCTCCTGGCGCCTCTCAGGAACCTGATAATTAGGTCGTGCTTCCCTAAGGACTTACCGTCCACTGTGTTGTGGTGTGCCGCTATAGGGGCTACATACACCTCCAGGGTGGAGGGGGACAGCCGTCCTTCCAACCTCTCCTGCAGGAAGGAAAGCTGATCTGACTGCGCATCTCTGGGGGTCTTCACGTCGGGAAGAACACCACTTAGCAAACAGATGCCACTTAAAGGCATACAGGCACCTCGTAGAGCGGGCCCTAGCCTGAGTGATCGTGTCTACCACCGTGGGTGGTAGGCCGCTTAAGTCTTCTGCGTCCCATCCATGGGCCAGACATGGAGATTCCAGAGGTCTGGTTGCGGGTGCCAGATGGTGTCCCGTCCCTGAGAAAGAAGGTCCTTCCTCAGGGGAATTAACCGGGGGGGGGGGGCTGTCGCAAGGAGCGTGAGGTCCGAGAACCACATCTGGGTGGGCCAGTAGGGTGCTACCAGAACGACCTGCTCCTCATCCTCCCTGACCTTGCACAGGGTCTATGCAAGTAGGCTCACTGGGGGAAACGCATATTTGCGCAGGCCAGGGGGCCAGCTGTGTGCCAGCACGTCTGTACTGAGAGGTGCCTCGGTCAGGGCGTACCAGAGCGGGCAGTGGGAGGATTCTTGGGAGGCAAACAGGTCTACCTGTGCCTGCCTGAATCGACTCCAAATCAAAAGGACCACCTGAGGGTGTAGTCTCCACTCTCCCCTGAGGGTAACCTGCCATGACAGCGCGTCCGCTGCAGTGTTGAGGTCACCCGGGATGTGAGTGGCTCATGGCAACTTGAGGTGCTGCTGACTCTAGAGGAGGAGACGGCGGGCGAGTTGTGACATACAACAGGAGCACAGACCGCCTTGACGGTTGACATATGCTACCGTTGCCATGTTGTCTGTCCGAACTAACACATGCTTGCCCTGGATCAATGGCTGAAACCTCTGCTTAGCAAGCAGAATTGCCAGCAACTCGATGCAGTTGATGTGCCAACGTAGCCGCGGGCCCGTCCATGAGCCGGCGGCTGCGTGCCCGTTGCATACAGCGCCCCAAACTGTTTTGGAGGCATCTGTCGTAACCACGACGCGCCTGGAGACCTGCTCTAGGGGAACGTCTGCCCATAGAAATGTGAGGTCGGTCCAAGGGCTGAAGAGGCTGTGACAGATCGGCGTGATGGCCACGCGATGTGTCCCGCGGAGCCATGCCCATCTCGGGACTCGAGTCAGAAGCCAGAGTTGAAGCGGTCTCATATGCATCAACCCGAGTGGAGTGGCCACCGCTGAGGATGCCATATGCCCCAGGAGCCTCTGAAACAGTTTCATGGAACCGCTGTCTTCTGTCTGAACACCTTCAAACAAGTCAGCACTGACTGTGCGCGCTCGTTCGTGAGGCGCACCGTCAATGAGACTGAGTCCAACTCCAAGCCGAGAAAAGAGATGCTCTGAACCGGGAGGAGCTTGCTCTTTTCGCAGTTGACCCGAAGCCCTAGTCGGCTGAGGTGCGAGAGCACCAGGTCCCTGTGTGCACACAACACATCCCGAGGGTGAGTTAGGATTAGCCAATCATCGAGATAGTTGAGGATTCGAATGCCCACTTCCCTTAGTGGGGCAAGGGCTGCCTCTGCGACCTTCGTGAAGACACGAGGGGACAAGGACAGGCCGAAAGGGCGGACCTTGTACTGATACACCCGAGCCTCGAATGCAAATCACAGGAAGGGTCTGTGTCGAGGTAGAATCGAGACGTGGAAGTACGCGTCCTTCAGGTCTACCCCCGCGAACCAATCTTGTTGCCGGATGCTCGCTAGAATGCGTTTTTGCACCAGCATCTTGAACGGGAGTCTGTATAAAGCCTGGTTCAGTACTCGCAGGTCCAAGATTGGCCGCAATCCACCGCCTTTTTTCGGTACGATGAAGTAGGGGCTGTAAAACCCCTTCTTCATCTCAGCCGGAGGGACAGGCTCTATCGCATCCTTCCGTAGGACAGTAGCAATCTCCGCGCGCAAGGTAGCAGCGTTTTCGGTGAAGTGGATGCTGCTGAACCTGGGCGGATGCCTGGCAAACTGAATTGCGTAGCCGAGTTGGACGGTCCGGATTAGCCATCGCGACGGGTTGGAGGGCGCAAGCCACACATCCAAGATCCGGGTGAGGGGGACCAAGGGGACAATCTCATCAGACGTACCGACGGGTGGGGCCTCGCGGTGGGGCAGAACCTGAGGTGCCACGCCGTGTTGTGGCCGTGCTGAGTTCAGGGACATCGAAGCACTTACCTGGCTTCTTGTGACCACCTCCGGAACAGCCTGGAATGGGGGAGGAAGAGGCCTGTCCTCGTGACCTGTGGAGACTGTCACATCGGGGGCGGATTTGTGCCACAGCTGGGTGCGCAGGGGCGGGGAGACCGCCGCTGGAGCGCCAAACCTGCCAAAATGGAATGGTGGACGGTGGTCATGATGACGGCCGTGCACACCAGGTATGTGACCCAGGGAACAAGGAAACCACTCTTTAAAAAGACGTTCCGTGTGTGCCGCTCTTTTAGAGAAATATATTATTTTATTTCTGCCTAAGCACCCAGGGGCGTTCTCTGCAGTGCACCAGTGCAGAGGAGGGAGAAGCCGCTGAAATGCACTGTCAGATCCAGCAGAGGTGAATGAACAGTCAACTCAGTGAACATCGACCGTTCGGCTCCGAAGAGAAAATCTGAATGAGTGGTTGCATACCAGCTCCTCTTATACCTGTATGTCCGGGTATATAATTTTCATTTGCCTTTTATCAAAGACCAGAGGTGTTTCGAACTTCCAAGAGTGAACCTTAGTGTCACTACATCGATACAACATCGAGTGAGTGACAGATAGGGAACTGTTATCATTCTGAATTCATAATACCACATTAGACAGAGGGGGTGCTACAATGTGTGCTAGAGTTTCATATCCACTCAAAACACAAGCACAATAAGTTGAGTTCAGATCGCCTTTATTCATAGAGGAAATATGGATGTCCTGTTCTAGTTCTAACGGGCTGCAAAGCTACTTTATAATCCTGTCCATCTGAAATAAAATTATTTTACTTCCCAAAAATTATAAATATGACACTCTCTTCCATTTGTCTTCTTTGTTATATATAATTAACCTCTGGCTATTACATTAAAGCCAGCTCATAATGTTTCTAGTCTCCGTTAAAAAAAGGTTTCCGGCAGGTTCACCACATTTCTGTCGCAGTCTGTTGCAAACCACAAGCTCATTTGCATATACAAATCAAGTCAAGTCATTTGATTCTATTCTGCTTTACACAATACACATCATTTCAAAGCAGCTTTACAGATAATCAAGATATAGTGAGTTTAGAAGTCCTAAATTATGCATTTAAAATATTTGAATTAAAGTACATAATTGAAAATCATGCAATGTAGTTATTTGTCTTTATGCCCCCAGTGAGCAAGCCGTGGTGACTGTGGCCAGGACCCCAAAACTCCACAAGATGCAGCAAATTTGCAAATACATGTAATTTATGGAAAAAGGTTTGTCAGAACTGTAAATTTTTTTGTAAGGCCTTATAATTTAAAAATGTTTCTATTCACATATATACGCAGTTTTAGCAACAATAACACTATAATAATAATTATAAGTAAATGCATATAACCTTTGATTTGCATTGATAATATAATAGAATCCAGGTTATTCGCCCATTTAACTGTTGTTGAAGTCTACTGGAGCTCACAGCTGATTGATCCGTGTTTGCTGTATGTTTTGAATGGTTACTTCATATTTCCAGTTAGACAGACTCAGGTTATGTTCGGTTTAGACAAATGCTTAAAGAGAAAAAAGTTGCTGATTTCCTTCAATTAATTGAAACATCGACAGATAGAGTCTGTAGAGTGACACATGATGTTGTGCCCATAAACATATTCATTTAAAGCATCAAATGCATGTTAGACAAAATGTAATGGTGGAATGTAGGCTATTAATAACATAATTCATAAACCCCAAAATCCTAAAAATAGTTTATAATCTATAGCATAATGGATCACAAGTACACTGTAATTAAATAGATCTTACCTTTAGCAGATCCTTGTCAAAAGTTAAATGTGGTGACAGGCATGGGGGTTTCCTTTTTAACCTGGGTAACACTTGTGGGAGGAGTCAGTGATCTGTGACACAACACTCATCAAAATGTGGGAGGAGTCAGTGATCTGTACACACAAGTTGTGGGAGGAGTCAGTGATCAGAGATGCACAAGTTGTGTGAGGAGTCAGTGATCAGTGACACAACACTCATCAAAATGTGGGAGGAGTCAGTGATCTGTACACACAAGTTGTGGGAGGAGTCAGTGATCAGAGATGCACAAGTTGTGTGAGGAGTCAGTGATCAGTGACACATCACTTATCAAAATGTGGGAGGAGTCAGTGATCAGGACACACAAGTTGTGTGAGGAGTCAGTGGTCAGTGACACAACACTCGTCAAAATGTGGGAGGAGTCAGTGATCTGTACACACAAGTTGTGGGAGGAGTCAGTGATCTGGACACAAGTTGTGTGAGGAGTCAGTGGTCAGTGACACAACACTCGTCAAAATGTGGGAGGAGTCAGTGATCTGTACACACAAGTTGTGGGAGGAGTCAGTGATCTGGACACAAGTTGTGTGAGGAGTCAGTGGTCAGTGACACAACACTCGTCAAAATGTGGGAGGAGTCAGTGATCTGTACACACAAGTTGTGGGAGGAATCAGTGATCAGGACACACAAGTTGTGGGAGGAGTCAGTGATCTGGACACACAAGTTGTGAGAGGAGTCAGTGATCAGGACACACAAGTTGTGGGAGGAGTCAGTGATCAGGAGTCAGTGATCAGGACACACAAGTTGTGGGAGGAGTCAGTGATCAGGAGTCAGTGATCAGGACGCACAAGTTGTGGGAAGAGTCAGTGATCTGGACGCACAAGTTGTGGGAGGAGTCAGTGATCTGGACACAAGTTGAGGGAGGAGTCAGTGATCTGGACACAAGTTGTGGGAGGAGTCAGTGATCTGGACACACAAGTTGTGGGAGGCGTCAGTGAGCAGGACACACAAGTTGTGGGAGGAGTCAGTGATCAGGACACACAAGTTGTGGGAGGAGTCAGTAATCAGGACACACAAGTTGTGGGAGGAGTCAGTGATCAGTGACACACAAGTTGTGGGAGGAGTCAGTGATCAGGACACACAAGTTGTGGGCGGAGTCAGTGATCAGGACACACAAGTTGTGGGAGGAGTCAGTAATCAGGACACACAAGTTGTGGGAGGAGTCAGTGATCAGTGACACACAAGTTGTGGGAAGAGTCAGTGATCAGTGACACACAAGTTGTGGGAGGAGTCAGTGATCAGGACACACAAGTTGTGGGAGGAGTCAGTGATCAGTGACACAACACTCATCAAAATGTGGGAGGAGTCAGTAAGTTTTTTTTCCTTGTAGACTGCAATCTAAACCTTGAAAACAAGAATATACTTGTTATAACTATAGCTACATCTGTATATACTGTATATATACAATGCATTTGTTACAATAACTTTGTTCTAGCTGATATTGTATTTATGTCATTAAGAATCATTAAAATAATACAAAAAGCTGTAGGAACATTCCTTCTTTGTGTTTTTTTCTGAAGTGTGATGCAAGACATGAGTCAGCACATTGCAGGATATTTTAAATCAACTTTATTAATTCAATAATAAAGTCATTCCCACTTATGGTAAACTTACAGATTTTTTTTAGTAAATATGGATGAATTCATACACATATTTTCACATCATTCACCTGAGAAGCAGCATATCAGATATTTAGATTTGCTTTTAGAGAAGTGATCTTGAATAGAAGTATATTTTGTCTTTACTGCACTCGCAGAAGTATAACAAGTGTAAAACTACACTTATATACAAAATACACTTATATACAAAATACACTTATATTTAAGATACATTCTCTTAAAGCAAGTCTAAATATCTTATATGTTGCTTCTCAAGTAAATGCATCTTGTTTTAAGGATTTTTAGATATTTTTAAATGAAAAAAAAAAGACAAATACACTTGATAACAATAGGATTTTTTGTAGTGACATTTTTACTGAATTAAACATAATAAAAATGTATTTTTCCCTTTAATTCAGTGAATGTCATTTAGAGGTATTTTTAAAAGATGATTTTGTCGTCTTTATTGTTAGTAAGCACGTTTAATACAACCTTTTATGTTGGGCACAAGCTGAATAGTCAGTTTAGAGCTAATGATTAATCCTTGCAATAATCGCCCGAATAGCTGAATAATCGTTCTAATAATCGTTAAATTAGTCGATTATCAAAATAATCGTTAGTTGCAGCCCTACTCTAGAAGCAGCTGATTTACACCTCAGGTTTGAGTCAGGTGTGCAGGCGGTATTTCTTTTTTAGAAAATTATCATCTGACAACTTATTTTGAAGCCTATTACAAGAGTACTTCCCAAATAAATAAAATAAATGCTGAGTTGAAAATATTTGATTAGCTTACTTGTACAGATCACAGAGTGATATGAAAAGCAGGAACAATGACTTGCAATTCCCAGATAAGCGGTCTGATATGCCTTAATCCCCGGATGTACAGTTTTTACTGAGAATTATCAGACTGCTAGATGGTGTCATTGACCAATCAGAATCAAGTATTCCAGACAGCCGTATTTTTTAAACACATCCTTTCAAGGATAAGTACGGAAGCCCATTTTGACAATGGTTTGAAAACTTTTTTCTGTCTTGTTTTCGCATTATCACAACTTAATTTTCTTGTGATCTCAACATAACAAAATCGTGCTTTTTTTTATTTTTTATGAGCATGTCTTAATTTTCTCGAGATCAAGACTTGTGCACATCACTGCAAAATCATTCTAGAGACGTCATTGTGTGCGGCAATGTCAATGGAGCAGGAGCATTTTGATCGGCATGTCACATCTCTTTAATCAAGGCCTGACAGCAACTGAAATAGCTTTGTGCCTTACTGGAGAAAACATACATATGGTTTTCGTCATGGGAGAAAAGACTTCAGCTTAACTGGCAGCGCACTCAATGTGAGATTGATGCCGTCGTAAAACTACATCATTGGAGGCCCTGGGATGATACCAGATGATGACTGAGAGCTGCAGGGCCTCGTTTCCCAATAACGATTTATCTTAGCGGTTAAGAGCATTTTCTATAAGCTATTTTATGAACGTTCATTATTTTTTATGTGCATTTCCCAAAAATACACTTTACATGAACGGGCGAGGATGCGCTGTATGTGCAATGTAGGAGAGTAGCTGTCCACCTGACAGTGCTGAAAAGTGACCGTATAGTGCTGCTCATCATTGTAATTGCAATATATTTGTGCATAACTTTCGTAATTTATGTGGCTGAATTTTTTTATATATATATTCTGGTAACACTTTATAATAACAGTACATAAATAATCATGAATTAATACCTGAATTTATAGTTACTTCCGCATGAATTAATGATGAGTTAAGGAATGGACTAATCAGGACCTCATGAAGAGCTAACGTTAACTACAACATGGGTCATATGAATTCATGCATTAATAACAGCCACCTTAATTACATGTTAGTACATGTTTGATAGTGAATGCATTAACATTAGGAAATAAACTAAATCAAACAGGCTTTGTACAACTTCATAATTACAATATTGTTAACGATATATTTCAGCAGAGACAGATTATTTCATTTTGTTCAGCACACACACATGTATAAATATTCTTTACCACAGCCTTCTATGTTGGAAAGTCTTTATATATATATATATATATATATATATATATATAAAAACAGTGGTATATATATATATATATATATATATATATATATATATATATATATATATATATATATATATATATATATATGGGGTGCCATTTGTGAAATAAAACATGTTACAAAAACTGGTTACATTTTGTCAGATTTAACAACAAAGTCTGCTCAATTTGACCAGATTTATGTAAGCATTTAATATTTTTTCTCTATTTTTTTATCCATTTATTGTGCAACAAATACTTAAAAATACATATAAAATCTAAATCTAAATGTTAAACCTAAATATTGAATGTTGAATCTAATTCCAACATGTTCACCTAATTATAAATCTTAAATGTAAATGATTAATATGAATCTTAAATATAAATCTTAAATATAAATTCTAAATGTAAATCTTAAATATAAATGTTAAATCTAAATCTAAATCTAAATCTCGAGTTAAACATTTAGAAGACATGCAAATTAATAATGCCCCTTTTAATGACATTAAAGCAGTGTGACAGGGCAGCAGAGAGCATTGGCAGATGACCCTGTGTTCCAAACAGGATAAATCTGCATTCGAAGGGCACATGGGGGAACGATCGTAGCCGCCATGTTGATGGGTCTTTCCAAAACTAAGGACTCATAAATAGCTGCTTTGAAGGGCCCTTCAAAATGAGCGTTTCCGTAGGGTTCAACTGATGACACTTCACTGCCAACCGGAACAGGACCATATAAATCTGCAGGTTTGCCAAGTGTAATGTAAATTAAACCAGCTGCAACTACAATCACAAGCTGATTCTATCCACAGTTTTCCTGAGCAACCACTGGATGGCGCCATGATGATTCTAATTGCCTGTTTTGTGCTTCTGGTCTCAAGACACAATGGAAAAACTACAGAAACGAGCAATTCAGATGGAGAACAATAACCATTTAAGTGTTATTTGGAGTAAAAATTAATTTCAGGCTCAACTTGAGCAGTTGTTGGCTATCATAACAACTCAAAGTAGTAAATGATATCAACATAACTAACCTCGGACCATCTCTTCATGACATCTACACACTCAGGGGAGGCACTGTGAAAAAAATTGTCATCTCGAATCTGTTAAATATTGGCATTTTAAAGCCACATGTTTTTAAAATGTTTACAAATGTAATACTTAAAACATCACATTACCCATTAAGAATATACGGCGATGCAAGCGAAAACACTGGACACCGGAAATTGAAAACAGGCAATTTGTGGAACACTTCCGCATTCAGGAAAAAGTGGATACACAAAAACATGTGACCTCCCTTCATCTCCATGGTTTATAAATGCTTGTAATCATTTTAATGAACTTTTTAAAAGATTTTTTTACCCCTGGCTTTCTTTTTGAAACGGGCTAATACTTTACTTACTATTACATTAAATTCACTGTATTGATTATTTAATTTAATTTTTTTTTTAATTTTATTTTTTTAAATAAAATAATTATACACTGTGGCATTTTATTTATTAAAATTGAACATGCAGTGTACATGTGTTTACAATAAACATTTGTTTAATTTTATTAAAATAAAACTTTTTACACACGAAGCTTAAATTTCTTTATGAAGTTTTAAATAAATGCATTCTGAAAGCAGTTAGTGAGGCAAAATCATGGCTGTGTCCAAAACCAGGAAAATGCTGCCTCCAGAATATATGGAGTATATGAAACCTCTGGTTTAGTGTCTCTATCTCCTTCAACAAAAGAACTATTACAAAACGAAAGTAAATTTTGGGCGTGCAGTTCCCTATTCAACCACTAGGGGTCAAACGAATGGTTGTGAAAGTTGCTCACTGTCCTCTATTGAATGATGCTGGTACATTTTGGACATGTAGAGTAGGACATGCTTTTGTCCTCCTCTATTGAATGACGTTGGTTTAGTGCCTCTATCTCCTTCAACAAAAGAACTATTACAAAAAGAAAGTTAATTTTGGACATGCAGTTCCCTATTAAACCAATACTCATCGAGTGATAATACTAAAAACAAGCTTGTGGACTCTTATTAGCTTTCCATGTTTTATTTTGGAAAGTATTTGCTCAGTTAGAGTTTAGAGTTATCGCCGTTTATCTTTGAACATGTCTGGAATATCACAAACAAAGCTCTTAACCTCACTGTTTTTTAAAGTTAAGAGTGATTCAGTTCAGCCCATCATTCAGTTTCATTTTCATTTGAATGGAAATCTATACACATCATCTGATACAGCAACAATCATCACTAAAGGTCATCATTACATTACCTTGACATTTGGAAAGTTCCTGTTCCATCTTCACTGTTTACACCTCTCTAGATAGAACACACTTATAATAAATCACACAGTTCATTTCAGACAGGTCATCTTCAGGACTGTTCTGAGTTATCGGACATCTAACCGCTGCTGTTTGTGATTTTATAATGTTCTCTTCGCGACGCGTCGCGTCATTGGACGCGTTCGGTGAAGACAGTCCGAGTGATGCTAAAGGAGAAAACACCTTTCAAACACCTTTAGATTTTGCGCATCCCGTTTTTATCCAAAAATGAAACTGTAATATGATGCATTGTTCTCATAATCACCTATAATTTATCAACCTACCCAACACAAACTCCATTACAATCTGTAGCTGTACACACAGTCAAACTGTAATTCAACAGATATTACATACCGTGTAGTGACTATGTTTTCCTTTTAAACCTGACTTTGAAGGACGCAAGGGTGGTTTTATATTATAGCTATACTATGACGTCATGCTTTCCGAAGGGAGGAGTCCTGCCCAGTGCACGTGACATCCAAGACCTTTCAATAAAGAGAATATCGACACATAATTCTGAACTTATAGGACCTAATAAACATTTAATAAAACACAAAACCTCTCATCTTGTTCTAAAACCACAACCCAACTGTTCTACAAAGTCAACATGATTCCTAGATCAGTTCTGCATTGAGACAGTTTTGCAGTTTTGCTTTCATTTTCTACATGTTAATCCATTAGATCTAGATGATCAATCACAAAAGAAACTTATCTTAACTATATAAAAATATGTATTCAAATACAGAATGCATTGCATGAGCAATGTCATCAGATGTCGTAAAGTTGCTGATAAGAAACAAACTGACACAGTCATGTCATTTTACAGATACATCAGTGATGAAAAGAAATTCAAATTATATAAAGATGAATAAAACAGGCATAATGCTAGCAAAGCACACACAGTGTTTGTCTTGTACTGTATAAAAAAACATATATTTTAAACCCAGTCTCATTTAAAACACTTTACAGAATTTAAAGCCTTTATTCAGAAAATGATTGCATTTATCACCCCTACTATTTTAAAGGACCGAGGACCATTATATTTGTGACCCCCCACCCAATGTTCAAGACATACACAAGTTCATATACATCTTAGATGGCCTGAGGGTGAGTAAATTATGAGCAAATGTTCATTTTTGGGTGAACTGTTCCTTTAAAGAAGAGCAGAGGCATCAAATACCAACAATAGTATAGTGTACCCGGGTAAAGAATTAATTTATATTGAATCTAAACATTAATTTCATATGTGTGGGAACTTTAACCATTCCTCAATTTATATTATCAAAACGTATCAGCTTTTGTTAAATACTTAAATAAATCAACCCCTACCATGTTGAAAATATCTTCATCTGCAACACAGATCCCACCTCCTGACTGCTCCCTCCCACTGATCTGACTCCGCCTTCTGGCCCCTCCCACTGTCCTGACCCCTCCCCTTCAAACCCCAGTGCATTCAGATGTATAACTCGAAGATCTACAGCACCAAACACACTTATATCAGTGGTGTATCCGGAGTAAAACAGGGTATGCAAGTGACGTACCATTAACAACCATTGCATTCATTTATTGTTTGCTTTGTTACATTATAATGATGTAACCAAGCAGATTGAAGCCACACTATCAACAGAGACAACAGGCCTGTTAATATCTCTAAATATCAGGCTTAGGCTAACACTTAGTCATGAAACCTGAAACTCGGTAACAATAAGATTATTTTAGAACATTCATTATCTTCCAAAATATGCTGAAGTACACACATGTAAATGATGGGACAATTTGCACTAAACATATTGACCAAAAAATTACATTCACTGGCTGAAAATCTTACATTTGAATAAGAAATCAATGTGTGCTGCAATGTGTGGAACAGAAGAATGCACAGAGGTCTTTAATGATTCTTTAATGAACATTCTTTGTATTTAAGGTGTAGGCTACAGGCTGCTTCAGTTAATATGGAACTACAAACATACACTGAAAAATAATACTAATGTTACATGAATTATTCAACCAATATAAAGTATAACGGATATGATTTCATGCAAACTAAAACCAAATGATGATTATGAGCAATACATTTGCATATCATCTGTTCCCCTGCTGTACCTGCCCTGATCCCACTTGTGTAAAGTAATATAAATGACAGTGTATATATATATATATATATATGATTATATTGTATATAAATATGAAAATAAAAAATAAAGGTTTTGCAAAGTTCAAGTTTTTGATTATTTAATACAAGGAAAAGTGCACATATACCTGTTCTTTTTTCTTTACCTTTTGAGTGAATTTAGAATAAATCTTCATTTCATTTCAGCAATTTTGAGTGCAAATCATGTGCTAATTAAACTATAATAAATCATAAATATGCATTTGCATTTGACCAGGCATCACTTTGTCATAAAGAGCAGTGCAAATTCCTTTTAAGTGCAAATTATTGGTCCAATGAATGTAAATTCTGATTCAGATATACACAACAGCTGGTGTAGGAAGACTGAATTCTGCACAATTAGCTGATTTATCAAATACAGTAAACATACAGTGCAGATGTGGGATGTGTGTAATAGTGTAAGTGAAGAGTACAACTGTAGTAAACAGAATAAATAGTACATCTAATCGAGTAGTACTAAATGAAGAATTAAGTGAGTAAATAGAGACAGATGGAAATAATGAGGGCAATCACTGCATTCAATGATCCACAGAAGCACAATAGAGTTCTTCTGCTTCTCAGACACTTCCAACATCAAGAAATTCATGTCTGACAGCTGCAATGACATTAATAAAACAGACAGGTGCTCTCTTATAAGATAACCAACTTTGACTTATAAACAGCTAATACTGCTGGATAACCTGAAACCATCCAAACACAAACTACTAATAAGAAAACATGCGGCAAAAGAGTTCAGAAGCGCAGTGTAAAGAGAAGAAAAGGTTCAAATTCTCTTTGGTCAAGTCAAACTTTACAGTGATGTTAAGAACAGTTTGTCACATGATTGATCTGAATTCAGCCCTGAGTTTGACTCAATATGACAAATGACCTGAGATGTTGTTTCAGAGTCAAGTACTATATATAATGATTAACCCCTGAACATGGATCCGTTGAACTGCGTACAATCCTCACGAGCCGAGACTCGAACTCGGTTCACACTTGAGTCATCAGCACCATATGTCATGAGCTCTGTCTGCTTGGTGAAGGCTCCGACAGATTCCTGCACCGGTTGAAGTGAATCACATCTCTCAGCCTCAGTATCTCTGTAAGAAACAGATCGAATGAAATACATGTAATTAAATGAACAGCAGGATTATCTGTTTTATGATTGAACTGAAGCATCACGAGTCTGTTTCATCTGTGAAATCTTCAAGTGATGACTCTCTCAGTTTGAGATTCACTCACCTGTTCTCTGAATCGTCACACACGGCCCTCTGAAAACAGCTGACAAGAGATAAAAACATAGTATTCATCATAGTATTCTTCATTTATTCAGATTGCTTTAACAGTATATTGCAGTGAACATCAGTATGTCTATTTGTCATGATATGATCAAGATTGAATGCAGGTCAGTCTCATAATGGTGACATCACTGCAGTGACTTTTTCCCACCACCATCATCATCATCATCATCATCAAAACATCCTTGTCATGCCGTTCTCACCTCAGTTTAGTGGATTCTGTCATAGCCTTGGCAATCTTCAGATTTACTGCATGTGTTTAACCTCAATGTTACATTATACTTATTCGTTTAGTTACATTATATTATCATATTGATATTTTAGATCCTCTAACATAACCTCATCCCTAAACTTAACTACTTATACAGGATTTTGTCTAATCTAAATGCCTGCTACTTTTGTATATTGGATGATTATGAATGCAGAAATCAAAGTGCTCATTTAAGTTGCAAATATATGGCAAAAAAACTTCTGTAATTACTGTAAATGTGTGAGAAAAATGTGTACCTGTGTCATGTATTTCTGCACATGCAAATACTTAATATTTAAAATCATATTAATGTCTATGTCATTTGCTGAATTACAGTTGTTGTTCATTATAATAATAACTATAAAAGCAGTATTCATACAAATTTAATAGAATTTGTCCATCTGCTCAACAAAATCACACAGTGATGTCATTCTGAGGTTTGGTAGCTTCTTACAACAAATCAAATCCACTGCGAGCACACCGACTGTTCACAATGACTGCCACAAGGACACATGCGACAGTCGTGTCTGAACGTCGGAGACAGTGAAAAGGCGGCTTTTATCATATTCATTCATATGACTTTTCATGAGATCAGGTTGAATTTGTCATCAGACTGTGTTTAATGACTGAACTACAGTAATACAGATCTGTCAACACTTACTGTAGGATCTTTTTACACAGCACGAAACAAACAAGGGACCGACCAGTATTGGTAAAACACACAAAATCCAGAACAACTGACCTACTGGAACAATTAAAAGAATAAGTCAGCTCATCTTGACATACAATGACACAATAAAATCAAATGATCTATGTAAAAACAATAATACAATGTAATCAAGCAAAACTACATGTTTAAATATCTTTAAGTTACTGATCTTCAGAGATAACACAGAAATGAACAGTTAAAGACGAGTGTGTTTTTAACTGAGTGTCGGTGAGCAAGAGTTATTTCATTTAAACTTAAACACACACACACACATGCACACCCACCCACACACACACACACACACACACACACACACACACTCATGCACACACAAACACACACGCACACACACACACACACTCATGCACACACGCATGCACACACAAACACACACGCACACACACACACTCACACACATTCTCACACACACACAAACTCATAACTGGATATTTTTTGTCATCAAAACTAAACCTGTTCTGACACAAGGAGTGTTTTATTCTCAGTCTTTCAAATGAAAAATCATTAGTCATTATGAAGAAACATTTCTATCATCTCTCACACACATCATCTGATCTCACCTGATGTTGGTGTCACTGCAGTTTCATTCCACGCTGATAAAAACACATTAAAAATCATCATGAACAACAGAAGTTTCAACTAAACAAAGAGTTTCAGCTGCATCAGAACACACTAGATCAATGTATAATATCACTGTAAACATTATGATCATCACACTCACCTCTGTATGTGGTCTGGTGTGTGAACTGAAATAAAAGATTCATTAGAACATCATTTCTACTGTTCATTAATGTTTCATTGATTACTTAATGCTGTAAGAGTTTATTATGTTTAGTGTTGTGATGTACTGCATTAATATTCAAAGAGAAGAAGAAAACAGAATCATCCTTTGTTAGGTTTCTTATGCTGTGATTTTCAGATGAATGAGATAGTGAATTACCCCTGAAGTGTGACAGAACATCTCATAATGAAGTTTCTGCACACAGTGATTGATGATGATTCTGTCAGATGATACAGCAGTCACAGGTTCAGTCCATCTGTTATATGATGGAACTGCTATCACAACACCATCCTGTTCACAATCAAACACAATTACATCACGTTTCTGTCTCCATGTGAAGAACTAACTGAGAAACACTCATCATCATCAACTGTGTGCACCAGGACTGATCACAATCAAACACAATTACATCACGTGTCTGTCTCCATGTGAAGAACTAACTGAGAAACACTCTTCATCATCACCTGTGTGCACCAGGACTGATCACAATCAAACACAATTTCATCACGTGTCTGTCTCCGTGTGAAGAACTAACTGAGAAACACTCTTCATCATCACCTGTGTGCACCAGGACTGATCACAATCAAACACAGTTACATCACGTGTCTGTCTCCATGTGAAGAACTAACTGAGAAACACTCATCATCATCACCTGTGTGTACCAGGACTGATCACAATCAAACACAATTACATCACGTGTCTGTCTCCGTGTGAAGAACTAACTGAGAAACACTCATCATCATCAACTGTGTGCACCAGGACTGATCACAATCAAACACAATTACATCACGTGTCTGTCTACATGTGAAGAACTAATGTCATGGTTACTTGTGTAACCTCCTTTCCCTGATGGAGGGAATGAGACGTTGGTGTCGATGTAGTGACACTAGGGGTCACTCTTGGGAGCCCGAGACACCTCTGGTCTTTGATAAAAGGCCAATGAAAATTGTCGAGTGGTATTTGCATGCCACTCCCCCAGACATACGGGTATAAAAGGAGCTGGTATGCAACCACTCATTCAGGTTTTATGCTGAGGAGCCGATATAAAGTCCGGTAGTTCAGCGTTGTGGCAGGAGGGATACAAAGTCTCGTTCCCTCCATCAGGGAACGGAGGTTACACAAGTAACCATGACGTTCCCTGTCTGTCACTCACTTGACATTGTGTCAATGTAGTGACACTAGGGGTCCCATATACGAAACGCCACAACTGGGTGAACTGTGTTACATGAACTGGCGGTGTGTGGTAGGCAGACTACTGTGTGCCTCATAGCCAGCACACCAGGTCGATACGTAACCTCCCCCAACATAGTTATGAGTGTCGAACGGCCCTTTTTGGGGACAAGTCGACTACCCAAAAGATAGAGACAGGCTTAACCGGTCATGCAGTCGTGGCCTCTTTTCCCCTTCTTTTTTTCCACTCCCTAAAAAAGAAGGGGGATTAACTGAGTGGGCCGCCAGGTCTAGTCAGGGGGTGTCCCTCCCAAGGGGAAGACACCACGGAGACCACACCTTGCCCAAACAGAGGGGGGGATATTTAAGTGGAAGAATACATCACATGGTCTTTCCAACCATGTGGAGTGTCTTCAAGGTAGATCCTGCCCAATGGGGGAGGAGTTACTACAAACATGGAGACTGGGGCAGAGGGGCTCTGCCCAAGGAAGATGCAGTTTGCCAACAGGGAAACGAACTAGTGGAAGATATATATCGCATGGGGTTAGCCTTACAGGGAACCCCCACATGCGGAGCACCTACCCCAGAACAGGACTCTTAATTAGCATGTGTACTGGGCCGGCAGCGATTCTCTCCGAAAACTCGACTGCCACAGGGCTCGGAGGAAGTCAGCCAGGGAACAAAGTTTATGAACACTACTGGGAATTAATAGCGCACGTCTTCAGCTCCAAGGGAGGTGGAAGGCGCTATGTGCAAGCGATACACCTTGCCAGCTATCCCTGGCTTATCCGCTTGTGTTGCGTGCCACTATCTGGGACGAAACCGGTTCCACCCGGAGGATGTAGAACCTTGCAAAGATGTTTCCCAGCCCACTGCTCTGCAAATGTCTGTTAGAGAGGCACCTTTGGCCAGGGCCCAGGAAGCCGTTACACCTCTGGTAGAATGGGCTCGTAGCCCTACCGGGGGCGGCATGTTCTGGGCGAGATATGCCATAGTTATGGCGTCAATGAGCCAGTGGGTGATCCTCTGCTTGGAGATAGTGCTTTCTTTCTGCTGTGCACCAAAGCAGACAAAGAGCTGCTCAGAGATTCTAAAGCTCTGCGTGCGATCCAAATAGATGCGTAAAGCGCGCACCGGACACAGCAATGACAGGACTTGGTCTGCCTTCTCCTGGGGCAGCACTTGCAGGTTCACCACCTGGTCCCTAAAAGGGGTGGTGGGAACCTTGGGCACATAGCCTGGTCGGGGTCTCAGGATCACGTGAGAGTAACCCGGACCGAACTCCAGGCACGTTTCACTGACAGAGAATGCTTGCAGGTCACCTACCCTCTTGATGGAAGTGAGCGCAGTCAGGAGGGCAGTCTTCAAGGAGAGTGCCTTAAGCTCGGCTGACTGCAAAGGCTCAAAGGGGGCTCTCTGTAGACCCTGAAGGACTACGGAGAGGTCCCATGAGGGAACGAGGCGCGGTCTGGAGGGATTCAGCCTCCTGGCGCCTATTAGGGACCTGATGATCAGGTCGTGCTTCCCTAAGGACTTACCGTCGACTGCGTCGTGGTGTGCTGCTATGGCGGCAACGTACACCTTCAAGGTGGAAGGGGACAGCCTCCCTTCCAGCTTCTCCTGCAGGAAGGAAAGCACTGATCCGACTGCGCATCTCTGGGGGTCTTCGCGTCGGGTAGCGTACACCACTTAGCGAACAGACGCCACTTAAAGGCATACAGGCGACTCGTAGAGGGTGCCCTAGCCTGAGTTATCATGTCTACCACCGCGGGTGGTAGACCGCTTAGACCTCCAGAGGTCTGGCACCCGCGCCCAGACCTCTGGAATCTCCATGTCTTGCCCCTGGACGGGACGTGGAAGATAATTTTTTAAATTATAATTATAAATGATAAATTATAAATTATCTTCCACGTCCCATCCAGGGGCAAGACATGGAGATTCCAGAGGTCTGGGCGCGGGTGCCAGAGGGTGCCCCGTCCCTGAGAAAGAAGGTTCTTCCTCAGGGGAATTCGCCAGGGGGGAGCTGTCGCGAGGAGTGTGAGGTCCGAGAACCATGTCTGGGTGGGCCAGTAGGGTGCTACCAGGATGACCTGCTCCTCGTCCTCCCTGACCTTGCACAGGGTCTGTGCAAGCAGGCTCACTGGGGGAAACGCATATTTGCGTAGGCCAGGGGGCCAGCTGTGCACCAGTGCGTCTATGCTGAGGGGAGCCTCGGTGAGGGCGTACCAGAGCGGGCAGTGGGAAGATTCTTGGGAGGCGAAAAGGTCCACCTGTGCCCCTCCGAATCGACTCCAAATCAGTGGACCACCTGAGGGTGTAGTCTCCACTCTCCCCTGAGGGTAACCTGCTGTGACAGTGTGTCCACTGTAGTGTTGAGGTTGCCTGGGATATGAGTGGCTCGCAGCGACTTGAAGTGCTGCTGACTCCAGAGGAGGAGACGGCGGGCGAGTTGTAACATACAACGAGAGCGCAGACCACCTTGGCAGTTGACATATGCTACCATTGCCATGCTGTCTTTCCGAACTAACACATGCTTGCCCTGGGTCAACGGCCGGAACCTCCAAAGGGCGAGCAGAATTGTCAACAACTCAAGGCAGTTGATGTGCCAATGCAGTCACGGGCCTGTCCAGAGGCCAGCGGCTGCGTGCCCATTGCAAACAGCACCCCAGCCCGTTTTGGAGGCGTCTGTCGTGACCACGACGTGCCTGGAGACCAGTTCTAGAGGAATACCTGCTCGTAGACACAGCTGAGGCTTCTGCGTCCGACTGGACAAGCCCGCTCTCCGATGCTGCGCTCAAGAGCTCATCGCCTTCGCGGGCTCTGAACAAGAAGCCAGACTCGCCGTGAGACGAGCCGGCGAACTCATCCGGAAGCCCGACTGGGGCAGACGAGCGTGCTGGGGAATGGGAGGTCCGCGGGGGGATACCCGGAGGAGACGATCCCATTGGGGTCCCCAAATCACCCCCAGTGCTAGCCACGCTGGCCTCATACCCGTAGGTAGAAGGACCGAGGCGGGGAGCCACTGGGGTGGCTTGCTTTCTTATGAAAGCAAGCCATGACCGCAACATTGCCATGGTCATGTTCTCACAGTGAGAACATGAACCATTCACAAATGCTGCCTCTGTGTGGGTGCGCCCAGACACGAAAGACAGCGATCATGACCATCCGAAGTTGAGAGATAACGACCGCAACCAGGAATAACACACAATCAGAAAGTCATCTTTAAAAAGACGCATCTTTAAAAAGACATTCCGTGTGTGCGCTCTTTTAGAGAAATATATACTCTTTTAGAGGGGAAAAGCTCTTTCAGAAAATATACTCTCTAGTTTTTTCTGCCGAAGCGCCCAGGGGTGTTCTCTGCAGTGCACCAGTGCAGAGGAGGGAGAAGCCGCTGAAATGTGCCGTCAGATCCAGCAGAGGTGAATGAACAGTAGTATTCAGCTCAATGAGCATGACCGTTCGGCTCCAAAGAGAAAATCTGAATGAGTGGTTGCATACCAGCTCCTTTTATACCCGTATGTCTGGGGGAGTGGCATGCAAATACCACTCGCCAATTTTCACTGGCCTTTTATCAAAGACCAGAGGTGTCTTGGGCTCCCAAGAGTGACCCCTAGTGTCACTACATCGACACAACATCGAGTGAGTGACAGATAGGGAACTGAGAAACACTCATCATCACCTGTGTGCACCAGGACTGATCACAATCAAACACAGTTACATCACATGTCTGTCTCCATGTGAAAAACTAACTGAGAAACACTCATCATCACCTGTGTGCACCAGGACTGATCACAATCAAACACAATTACATCACGTGTCTGTCTCCATGTGAAGAACTAACTGAGAAACACTCATCATCACCTGTGGGTACCAGGACTGATCACAATCAAACACAATTACATCACGTGTCTGTCTCCATGTGAAGAACTAACTGAGAAACACTCATCATCATCACCTGTGTGTACCAGGACTGTTCACAGTCAGGATTCTGGGTTTGATTCAATATCACAGATGATACTATGTACACAAACCCCACAGCAGTCTGAATCTGTCCACACGTCACATTGATATTCTCCATCATCAAACTCTGAAAATAAAAGAGAAATATTTTAAAATCACATTTGAACCACAAAAGAAATGATTGAATGTGAAATTATTGTATAACAATTCTCTTGCAATTCATTTTTAAAAGTGTGAGAAAATCCATAAATCCAAAGAGTTATGATGTTTTGCAGGTAAGATTATTAATGAATTATGACTTCAATATGGGTCTGTTCCTTACACAAAGCAATCATATGTCCTCAGGAGACAGGGTGTGCTGCCGCTCCCATGGAGCCATCACATTCTATTCACACTTGTAGGAGAAGAAAGAGGGGTGGGAGGGTTCTCTCCATGTCCTGCCTTCTCCCGGCCACAGAGGCCATGCCCCTGCCACCAGCATTCCCAGCCCTGGCTACGAAGGCCAGTGGTCTCATGGATCTCTCCATGTCTTGCTTGGCCTCCACCCTCCTGTGTGTCTAGGCCATACATGTTTTGGTGCTGGATTCCCCAGACTCTGGTTCTGTCTGCCCAGCAGCTGCAACCCAATCTGAACCCTGTCCAGCTACCCCACTCCCTTCCTGGATCCACCCCCCAGGCCACCGGACTGCACCCCCTTCTTGGAGCCACCAAAGGGATGCCTGACCCCTCTCCCTTCCTGGAGCCACCCCTTGATTTCCCCCACTTGGTTGAAACTACCTGCTTGGTCGACTCCTCCCTGGTTTCTCCCCTGTCTGTCCCCAGTTCATTGTGGGTTTTTCCTCCTGTTAAGGTCTCTGTCTGTCTGTTCCTCTTGGTTCTCTGTTTGGTCCTGGATTGTATGGCCAGTGACATTTTTCTGTTTTCCAGCCCAGCCCGTCAAAGTATTGTCGCTGTAGGACTGTGGTTTTCCCCTTTGGGGTAGTTTTTGTTTGTTTTGTTTATTTTCTATTCAGTAAAACCCATTTTTGCACTCTGCACTTGAGTCCTCGCCTCTCCCTTCAACTGTACCTGACATTAACTGGAAACTTTTTGCAACTCCTGTGCAATGACTGGTAACAATTTATTTGTCGGGGAAAGATTGTGAAAGCCTGAAGTTTGCATGTGATATCATATAGGCCTAAATGTCAAGTTTTATAGCTGGTCTGGTAACAAATTGCAGAAACTATGGTTACAATGGGAAATGGTTCATTATTTTTTAATAATCGTTTCAACAGAAGAACCACACTCAATACTGTAAATTAGTGTTAAGCTGATCATTATTCTGTAAACAAGTCACTTATCTATGATAGTACTCAGGTAATTTTTATTTGTATAGCGTTGTAACACATCAATGGAAAGGAGGAGGCGAGGACCGGCTTGATAATATAAATAATAGTTTAATTATAAACTGAACCAAAAAGACAATCATACACAGGTGTCGGACAGCTGTCCGTAACTCTCTCTTTGTCGCACTGCTGTCTCCAGTCGGCCTTTATTCCTCTCAGGAACTAAATGTCTGTGGCCACATCAAAGCTATAACATAATCATCATTCTGGCATCTTAAAAAAATAGCTTATTCATGCTTTTATTTCTTGCAGGGTGGACTACTGTAATACACTGCTTATTGGCCTCTCCAGTAAAACCATTAGACATCTGCAACTCAAAATGCTGCTGCTAGAATATTGACAAACACCAAGAAGAGAGAACACAGTACTCCAAGTCTTAGATCCTTGCATTGACTTCCAGTGAAATATAGAATTGAAATGAAGGCCCTACTTATTGTTTATAAGTCTCTCAGTGGCTTGGGCCCAAAATATATTAAAGATATGTTTGCTGAGTACAAGCCTGGAATGTCTCTTAGATCTGGAGGGACTTGTTAGCCAGTGGTGCCCAGAGTTTGAACTAAACATGGTGAAACGGCTTTTAGACATTATGCTGCTCACTGCTGGAATCAGCTCCCCTTGGAACTTAGACATGCCATATCTGTACCCATTTTAAAACTAAGTTAAAAACTGTGCTTTTTTCTACTGCTTTTGATTAATCAGTTTTTATGCCACTTTTAGCTATTCTATATATTCTGACTAAAACTTGTCTGTACTTAATTAAATTTGTTTGTATTTTTATTTATTTTATTTGATCTTCTGTATGTTTCTAATTTGCCTGTAAAGCACTTTGAATGACTTCTGTGTATGATAAGGTGCTATATAAATAAACTTGCACTTGCCGTGACATCATCATAAGAACCGGCAGATGTACAGAAACAGCTGACTGAAGAGCAATTCCAGTTATTCTTAAAAAGAAAATAATTGCACATTTATAAACAACGCTGGTCTACACTATTGCGTACTGAATGGAGGAAGAGAAAGAACATCATCATCATCACCGTTAGACAGAGCTAGAAATCAAACATTACCAATTCACCCAGAGAAATATTCTGATGATAAGATTCATTTTATAATATTGACCACCAGTCGTGATTTACTAAAGAGTCGTTTGAAGTCTAAAAGTGTGACACATCCCATTATACTCCAAGAATACTCAAGTGGAATTCTGTTGATACAAGATAATGTTTTGATGATATTTACTAATCTACTAAACAGCCATCATTATCATCATAAACAGATATTAAATACCTTCAGCAGATCCTAGTGTGTGCCGAACAGGTTGAAGTTTTTCCTCCTCTTGCTGTAATGTCACAGTCAGTAATGCATCATATACACTTGTGGATGGGGATTATTCAGAGATGATTGGATGTTTGGGATGCTGACAGGAGAAGGCGGCTGCAAACAAAGGAGGAGTGAAATGAGTGCTGCCAAGTTGAATGATTCTCACATCCTGTAGAGTCACAGTCCACTTCTTTTACCGATTAATTGTTTTAGCAGACACTGCAACCTAAAAATAAAACTCAGCAGTACCGTATTGTATCTCATCCTTTACATAAATCCACAGCTGTTAACTCGTAACAAAAAAAAAAAAAAACAATTATATTCCATCACTTCCATAATTCTTATATATAGAACTGTATAAATAATACAATAAGATTTAGTATGAATGTACTACATTTCTGCCAAAACACCACAGCACAATCAGTTAGTACTACAATAGTAAATCAATGGTACATTAATGTGTAGGGAGGGCCACCCTACTGGGCCAATGACGGTCTCCAGTAATGGGCGGCGAAGGTTTCTGCCTGTATGTCTTTTCTGGTGCATCTGTTTAAAGTGTCTTAAACTATCTGGTGTAGTTTAGACTAAATCTGACACCATTATTAATTTAATCGGACTCCAGTTGTTAAAGACCTTGAATTTAGGTGGATATTCTAATTATTATGGGTTGTTATTTGAGATCTTATCTCAGTTTTGATACTTAATTACTCCAGTTAATTCTATACTTTAAATAGCACTCGTTCATACAGAATCCTGTCAATTAGGGTCTCGTGCCGTATATACACCGATCCCATGGTCACAAACTCGTCAGTTTTTGTCATTAATCAGAGGTAGTTGGCTAATGCTATTTTACCACAGTTTACCTTTTCTAAATAGTAATTTTGCTTAGCCCCTGTAGTGGACAGCAAGAAGGCAAAAAGCGTTCAAAAAATCTTTTGATCTATAACAGGGGATAAAACTTGTGATCACACTGATGTGATCCTGTTTCTGTGGCCTCACAGAAACAAATGCCTTTTGCCATCAGATAAGACTGAAGAAACAATTTCCAGGCACCTTTTGGGGGACAAAAGGCCCTGCTGAGAAGAGGCCTTCTCTTTGCACAAAGCAAACCCTTATCGTTCACCCAGGTTACTCATCCCTAAGACCTAGATGTGAACGACTACAGGATGTCTCAGAATCATCGAACTGGTTCTGTTGACTGCCCTGGCCATTAGGCTGGAGCAACTTGTCATGTGGCAAGAACAAAGAAAGTTCAAATCTTCACATACATACTTTTACTCCTCAAATGGACACAAACTACACTGAATCTTCTCCATATCCATCTGGAGAATGCTAAACAACGATGCTAAAACAACAGTTCACACAAATTGAGCTTTTAATGTATAAATGAATATTTGTTTATAATTCAACCTTTCAGTGTCATGTTTGGACTGTACATGCCCTGCAAGAGTAACCAAGAGTATTTTTGGAAGTGGATTAACAGTGAATAATGCATTGGTAAAACTTAAAGACACTTTTCTAACAGTGAACTTTATAGTATGCAAACGTTCTAGTGACAAGGTTCTTGTACTTTCCCAAGGAGGAAGTGGGGACCAGGAGAATAGTTCTCATACTTCTTTATTTTTACATTTATTTTCCGGCACAGACAAATGCACACCCCCCCACTTTAAATACCTCTTCGCTCTCACTGCAATCACAAAACAGCTGTTAGAGTCAATGCTTACCGCACTCACTCTCTCGGCCAAATTACTGGTGTGCAGTTCTCACTACACCCTCTAGCTGCACTAATATTATTTTAATAAGCCAACCAATATAACTTACCAAAATAGTAATTTTGATTAGTCCCTATAGTTTCCTATATACACTTTACTAGAGAAAACATTATCAATAATCAGAGGTAAATGACTAATAATTATCTAGATGGGTCAACCAATGTTGTGTTGTCTAAATAATAATCCATTTATTCTCTACAGTCTAGGTGCACTTCATTTAAAGCCATATTGTTGGTTAGGAATCTAAGATACCATCTGATGTTCCCAATGCTACATCCATCCTGGGTCTGTAATATGTCCTAACTCTGATCGCAGATTTGCAGTAACATGAATTTAATGTAATCTACTAAAGACAACGATTTCAGAATCAGTCAGAATAGAATCAAGTTTAGTAATTTATTAGTCAGGTAAATATGTATCATGCCAATTCCATAATCGATCAATTCAGAAATAATCAATACAAAACATCAAATGCTCGAAGATGAATCTTAAGAGTAAATGATGTATAGCTGATGTTAAGAAAAGTACATAGTAAGACGTGTTCGAGAGCACATCACACTATGGGTGGTTCTAGCTGGAGAATCAGCCAGAGTCATTTGCAGACTTCCCTTAAATACTCAGACCAGAATAAATATTATAAACCAGATGGTAAACAATAGGAAATTGGGAATGAATGGGTTTTGGTGACCTGGGGGTGCATCTTATCTACACACATTAGGTAATTTAGATGAAAAGCCATAAGGGAGAGGTGTCACATTTCTCCTAAATTCTCCAAACTGTGTTACCATGTATTCTTCTGCTGTGGGCATGAGATCATGGTGTCCATCACACTGAAACCGTTCAAATGATATCAAACATGAATATTGAAATCCCTTGCCTTCACAAAGAATGTTATATTTTGATACAGCCAATCTGAGTGGTTTTGGTCATAAGAGAGTGGAGTGAGTGAGAAGAGAAAAATATAGAGCGAGAACATACGAGAAAAGCACATTCCACTCTGTGGAGACAAATATCTGTGTGTTATTTCTGTAAATGGGTGGAAACAAAGTTCTCTGTGGTTCCCCAAGGATTTAAAAGCCTTCTAATTAACAGTATACTGTAACACTGTTGGACCATTTGTCCACTGATGTTTCTCATACCCAACAGAAAACGCAATGCGTAATCAAAAACAGCAAAATGTGATTAAAGCCTACATGATGTCTCAGAATATTCTAACTGGTTCTGTTGACTGCCCTGGCCATTAGGCTGGAGCAGCTTGTCATGTGGCAAGAACAAAGAAAGTTCAAATCTTCACGTACATACTTTTACTCCTCAAATGGACACAAACTACAATCTACTGTTATTGAAATGAACAGCTATGTTCCCAGCATGCACTGCGGCATGAAGTATTTACTTTGGTAAATTACTGGTTTATTTTGACGCTGTTTTTGTTGCAGTCTAAGTTACTTGTATTTTAATGTTCAGCTTTTACTTTGTTACATAAAAGTATGTTTGTTAATTGTCACCATTGTTGCGTTTTGTATGCCGAGAGTTGATTCCTGTGTGTGTCTTGATAACAACTTGAATTATGCTGTAAGTTCATCAAAAACGTCAAACACTCAGTTTGCTGAAATATCATTTACTGGTTTTGCTTTTATGTTTTTATGTGTAATGCATCACTATTGCCACATATAGTGCCATTTGCAAGGTATGATCAGATATTCAGTCTGACCTTAGATTTTGTCTTCCAACAACTTGTGTTTTACTTAAACATAAATTGACTGGCTGGAAGAACATAATATAATAATAAAGAAGGTGCCAGCTCAAGAGATCACTAATCACCGTAATGGTGACTTCAATCAAAACACAACTATTGATAACAAAACAACAACACTAATTAAACTAAGACCTCTATTAAGTCTGAATAAAAACTTTTGTACATATATATTTATTTATTTTTGTACAATTTTTGTAGCTCCAATGCATTGCCAAAGCATACATACATACTCAAGCACAATGGCTTATGGGTATCTCAACATTATATCCCACAATGCAGTGCTATACTGTTATTTTACTGTGTACAGGTTGTTGTTGTTGTTGTTTTTCCATAGAAAATACACAGTTCAATCCTGGGAAAACTGTACATTTTATATGTACATTGCTTTAAAGGTTGATTTTTTATTTGACTTCTCATTAGACAGAGAAGTGAAGGCTGATGTGAGATGATAAAGAACAGAGGAGTTGGTCAGAAACATCATGAACACTAACCATGTGCCACAAACTAAAACTTTCAAAGATGATATCATGATTTTAAATGTTCATTTTCCCCTAATGCCTTGCATAGAACAGCTATTTACCGTAAAACTAGTCACTTCACAGTGAGACTGCTCTTGATCTCCCAGAATGCAACATTTTTAACAGCAGACTACTGTATTTAAGAATCACAGTAGATTGCTGTAGGAATTTGGCCGTATATTACAGTATACTGTATTCATACTACTGTTGGACCATTTGTCCTCTGATGTTTCTCATACGCAACAGAAAACCAGTGCATAATCAAAAACAGCAAAATGTGATCATATTGATCGCTTTGCCGTCAGTCACAGGGGACCATTGGAAGTTTCTGGGGAGTACGAGAAAATTCATGACTTTTAATCATGGCCTTTTTACAAATACCACCATTAAATATCACTGTAGAAACTATGGAAACTTTAGAAGAACTATGGCACATTTTCATAATTATTATTGATCAGTTTTCCTTCTGTTTAAAATCTAATTCTGTGATTGTAGTTAAAATAACTGGCTTTGTTTGCCTTCAGAAATGCCAAGAGATGACTGTACATGATCAGTTACTGTCCCAACTCAGTCACACTGTCAGAATATTTAACTGTTTACAAGATTTACTGTTCTTAATAGCAACAAAATATGGAATACTGGTAATTGCACTAATGTATGCAATAAATGATATTGTACAAATAAATAAATACAAATAAAAAAAAATCAACCTGTAAAGTATTTGTACTTTGTTACTATACACCTCTGGCCTACTCGCCCTCCAATATATCACACATCAATCTTGACAACGGGTTGAGTAAGAAAGTGACACAAGAGATGGGCCGCAAGATTGCATCAGCCACCTCTCAAACGCCTGCTTGGCTTAGTTTCGAACCTCACTCAATCCTGCTCCAGAAACCTTCAGATGAGTCAGTGGAAATCATTCCTCCCCCATTCCTCTCGCCTTTCCACATAATACGTCACAACACCTCACAAATGTTAATTCATTTATCACTTCTGTACACCTCACTTTTTGAACTTCTTCTTAACCATTGCCAGAAGCCCCCTTTCTCAGCTTCCTCTGCCATTTCCTTCAGAGACTTCTTTAATGCTGATGCAACAATGCCAATGTCTTTGCACTGATGTTACCAAAAATCCTCGACACCCAACCTACACAGTGTAAGTGGCAGTCATCCATCCATTTTCCCTGCACTCAACAGCTAAATCAGTATTTTTAACCTTCTTTCTGTCTCCGGTCCCAGTCATTATAACATTACTAGCTGATGCCGACAATTAGACTACATCTGGCCTTAATAAGGTAATGGCAACCATGTGGTGGAAATGTCAGCTACTGGCCAAGGCTGACCACCATTGGCCAATCACTTCAAAGCACATACAACTGCGGACTGATAGAGAATAGAGAAGAAGGGGGATAATAACTTTTGTGATGTTGTATTAAAATGACTGACTGGTTTGCCTTGCATGATCATTGTACATTAAAAACAGAATATGACATGCATTCACTGAATCACCGTTAGCCAATATATACAGTTGAAGTCAGAAGTTTACATACACTTTAGCCAAATACATTTAAACTCAGTTTTTCACAATTCCTGACATTTAATGGTAGAAAACATTCCGTGTCTTAGGTCAGTTAGGATCACTACTTTATTTTAAGAATGTGAAATGTCTGAATAATAGTAGAGAGAATGATTTATTTCAGCTTTTATTTCTTTCATCACATTCCCAGTGGGTCAGAAGTTTACATACACTTTGTTAGTATTTGGTAGCATTGCCTTTAAATTGTTTAACTTGGGTCAAATGTTTTGGGTATCCTTCCACAAGCTTCTCACAATAAGTTGCTGGAATTTTGGCCCATTCCTCCAGACAGAACTGGTGTAACTGAGACAGGTTTGTAGGCCTCCTTCTCTCACACATGCTTTTTCAGTTCTGCCCACAAATTTTCTATCAGATTGAGGTCAGGGCTTCGTGATGGCCACTCCAATACCTTGACTTTGTTGTCCTTAAGCCATTTTGCCACAACTTTGGAGGTATGCTTGGGGTCATTGTCCATTTGGAAGACCCATTTGCAGCAAAGCTCATTTGCAGCATTTTCTGGAGTTTCCCAAGCTGCTTAAAGGCACAGTTAACTTAGTGTATGTAAACTTCTGACACACTGGAATTGTGATATAGTCAATTAAAAGTGAAACAATCTGTCTGTAAACAATTGTTGGAAAAATTACTTGTGTCATGCACAAAGTAGATGTCCTAAACGACTTGGCAAAACTATAGTTTGCTAATATGAAATCTGTGGAGTGCTTAAAAAAAATTTGTATTAATGACTTCAACCTAAGTGTATGTAAACTTCTGACTTCAACTGTATGCATATTTATTTAATGAATAGACAGTGCAAGACCACTAAGAGCAACCACAATAGTCTGTTCTAAATAAAAATCATTACGTAAATGATCTAACATTGTAACAGTCATCAGCACATTGTTGAAAATAATTAACAGGTAAGCCAAGTCAACTAAAACAAAATGTGCTGAAAAGTTGTGTGCATTTTGCAGGGGTGTAAAGTAATGAATTACAAATACTCACATTACTGTAATTAAGTAGTTTTTTCCAGGAATTGCACTTTAAGTAGTTTAAAAATGTTATACTTTTACTTGAGTACATTTTAAGTGCTGTAACTGTACTTTACAGTTTGTGTTCGCTACTTCCCTGTCCTGATTTTATTTTTATCTATCAACATGATTGGCTAGGGAGAGTCTTGTGACTCCCGTCAAATCAAATCACACGTAAAAATCTTGAACAACAGCTGTAGATCTGGTGCCATCTGTTATGGATGTGCAGGATGCCTCAAACACATTTCAACACCTGAACATCACAGCCACACCTGAAAGGGCTTTTCGAAGTGAAAAAGGACAATTGCATGATTGTGTCATGTGAGTTTAACTTGCTCAAACCAGATATCAGCATTAATCCTGCCTCTAATTTGAAGAAACATATCAAGGTAAATTTCATATTTCTCCTTACTAGATTCTGTGTGTCTATAATGTAGCCTGTAATTTAACTATCACTGAGATTATTGGGCTGCTGTGAGAGATTATGGCAATGTTATCAATAGGGCTGTGTGATAAAACGATTTAGATGTTTATCGGGGAAAAAACTTTTGAGTAGTTTTCTATATTTAGCCTATGTTCTACATCTAGAACAGGGGTGTTCATTACAACGATCACGATAGCAAGACAACCACTGGTTGGTTGATCTAGATGAAGTATAAAAGATTTACTTTTTATTTCCTGGCGTCAGTAGCTGCGTGCTGTTTGATTGACATGTGGCTAATGTTTGTGTGCTAATGCGGGTATGCAACTAAATGGTCAAATACACTTTATAATTCCGCCAGTGCCCTTCTTGGTGAGGCATTAATGTAAACGCAGTCGGTTTAGTCTAAAGTGAATGTAAACAGTGGGACAAAAAGGATATTTGCATCAAAATGTCGGACTTGAAGTGTAACCAAATTGAGCACTGTCTAGTAGACTATGTCATATGAAGGCTATTAATCAAACAACAAGGAAACGAGAAAAGCACTCACTACTTTTGGCTGAATAACTTGAGTAGCTTTAAAAGTATTAATGTAATAGAATAAAACAGTAACATTTTTTAATAATATTGTTAGTTTTTTTTTAATAATACCGACCCCTGATGTAGAGAGTATGTTAATTTGTATAATAAATTACCAGGAAAGTAGAGATGATAAAATAATTTAAAATTATGCTTAGCCTTTATAAAGATGGAAAAGTATCAACCTTTGTAGAGCAATACTTCAGCAGAATATTCCACCAGTCACAAACTTCAGAAAATTGTTCATCATGCATGAGAATGAGAACACAACTATTGCTGGGCTTAAAAGATACAAGAACTAAATCAATGTGGACATTGTATCTCAAAATGAGGACAACGTGGCCCCCCATGTGCCACTTAAAGAAATAATTCACCCAAAAATGTAAATTCTCTCATCATTTACTCACCCTCATGCCATCCCAGATGTGTATGATTTTCTTTCTTCAGAAGAACACAAATTAAGATTTTTAAAAGAATATTTCAGCTCTGTAGGTCCATACAATGTAAGTGAATGGATGCCAAAATTGACGCACCAAAAAGCACATAAAGGCAGAATAAAAGTCATCCATATGACTCCAGTGGTTAAATCCATGTCTTCAGAAAAGGTATGATAGGTGTGGGTGAGAAACAGATCAATATTTAAATCCTTTTTTGCTAGAAATTCTTCTCTCTGCCCAGTAGATGGCGATATGCATGAAGAATGTGAATCACCAAAAACACAAGAAGAAGAAAGTGAAAGTTAAAGTGGAGACTGACTGAGCAGGGAGGAGAATTTATAGTAAAAATTGACGGAGAGCGAGGTCGGTCGCCGAGCGCAGCTCCTGCATCAATTCCGGGGTGGAACTACCCTCGTGCAGTTCCTTTAGCACCTTGGCGGACTTGCAGGAGAGCCATGGCGTGCAGGGCGGAGGCGGCTTGTCCAGCGGCACCGTAGGCTTTGGTCGTCAGATACGACGTAAACCTACAGGCCTTGGACGGGAGCTTTGGGCGCGCACGCCAGATGGTGGTGCTCTGCGGGCATAGGTGCACAGTGAGCGCCTTTATCCACCGGGGGGTTTGCCGAATAGCCCTTGGCCACCCAACCATCGAGGGTAGTGAGGGCGGGGAAGCTGAAAGATCGGGACTGGGCAGTAAAAAGTGCCTCCCACGAACTTGTCAGCTCTTCATGCACTTCCGGGAAGAAAGGAACGGGGGCGGGGCATGGCTTTGAGTGGCGCCGCGAGCCCAGGAACCAATCATCAAGCCGCAAGGGTTCAGGGGAGAGCAAAGGGTTCCACTCTAGCCCGACGCTTGCAGCTGCCCGGGAAAGCATGTTGTCATCTTTGCGTCAGCCTGTGACTGGGCGACCGCACCCGAAGTGAGATGCCCAGCTGAGGCTTCCGCGTCCGACTGGACGAGCCCGCTCTCTGATGCTGCACTCAAGAACTCATCACTTTCGCGGGCTCCGAATAAGAGGTCGAACTCGCCGTGAGACGAGCTGGCGGACTCATCCGGAAGCCCGATCGGGGCAGACGAGCATGCTGGGGAATGGGAAGTCCGTGGGGGAAAACCCAGCGGAGGCGGTCCCATTGGGGTCCCCAAATCACCCCCAGTGCTAGCCGCGCTGGCCTCATACCCGTGGGTAGAAGGACCGAGGCGGAGAGCCTCTGGGGTGGCTTGCTTTATTACGAAGGTAAGCCGCGACTGCATCATTGCCATGTACATGTCCTCGCAATGAGTACATGACCCATCCACGAATGCTGTCTCCGCATGAGCAGTGCCCAGACATGAAAGACAGTGATCGTGACCATCAGAAGGCGAGAGATAATGAGCGCAACCAGGAATAACACACAAAGGAAAGGCATCTTTAAAAAAACGCGTCTTTAAAAAGACGTTCCGTGTGTGCCGCTCTTTTAGAGAAATATACTCTTTTTATTTCTGCCGAAGCGCCCAGGGGCGTTCTCTGCAGTGCACCAGTGCAGAGGGGGGAGAAGCCGCTGAAATGCGCCGTCAGATCCAGCAGAGGTGAATGAACAGTTGTGGGAATTCAGCTCAGTAAACATCGACCGTTCGGTTCCGAAGAGAAAATCTGAATGAGTGGTTGCATACCAGCTCCTTTTATACCCGTATGTCCGGGGGAGTGGCATGCAAATACCACTCGCCAATTTTCATTGGCCTTTTATCAAAGACCAGAGGTGTCTCGGGCTCCCAAGAGTGACCCCTAGTGTCACTACATCGACACAACGTCGAGTGAGTGACAGATAGGGAACTGTCCTTCAACACACTTCTTATTGCGTTCTGTTGACATTTCAATTATTTGTTGATTTTTCCCTCCACTGAAACATACACTAAAGAAAGTGAAAGCTGCATTAGTCATTACAAACAGAATTATTATTAGTAGTTTTTATTTCTACTTCATTTTCAATTTGTCCATTCAATTTAGTTTAGTTTTATCTCAAATTATGGGTGAAATACATTTAATGTAATTAATGAAATACATTTAATATGTTTAATACATTTAATAAATGGTCATTTATTTAACTCATTTATTAATGCTCATAAAATGAAATACAACAACAGAAAATAAAAACAGAAAAGATCAGATACCATTAGAAATGTATTTTTATTCTACTAAACTTCACACTTTTCAGTCCTCCTGCTGTGTCCAGGTGTTGCCTACTTCCTTAAAGTCAAGATCAAATTTTTGACGAACTCACCTTGGGCTGACATGTTGTTCTTTTCACATTATATTTAGTATGGATAATAGGTGAATAGAGACTTCTCCTCTCACTTGTGTTCTTCATTGTATTTTCTGACTTTTTTGCCATTGAAACACAAGTGCCAGCTTTACAGGTAACACACAGAGGTTGCGCTACAAATATGTGATGGACTGAGTTGTACAATTTCCATCATGGTCTATTTCATCCGTCATATTACATTAAATATCCTTGATACGCAGTAAATGTCATTTTGTTTTGATATAGTCAACATTTTTAGTTAGAAATGGCTTTGCGTAGTAAGTGTGAGTCTGATAAAACATTTGCTCTATTTAATAATTTGCAGAGTTGGGGAACATACTTTTAAAAGTGTACTTACGTTATTGATATTTCTGGATGAGAGCGGCAGAGCACGTCTGGTGAATGGTGATCTCTTTCCAGCACACACATACAGCACTGGCGTGCGGGCGAGAGAGTTAAAAAAGTACTTTGAAAGACTGTGCGCTGCTGCTCTCAGCCAGAATAATCACACGTAAGGACATATACGTGTGAAAATTGATACGCAGTATCAAATACACAGAATGAATGATAGTACTAACTGTGGAGAGCACGTCAATATGAAGACAAAGCCAAATCCCGGACATTTAGAGGCAATTTTTAAATCCCGGCCAGATGTTTTTTTCAGGTCTGAAAAAGAGGACATGTCTGGGGAAAAGGGACATATGGTCACCCTACATTATTTTTTTGTTTGTTTGTTTGTTTTTCATTGCATCACAAATGCCATGGACTCGTGACTCGGACTCGTGACTCGGACTCGAGTACCACAACTCGAATTTTTACGAAACTCTCTCTAAACTAAGAGAACTGAAACATAAAACAGATCAAACATAATACAACAATGAACAAGACTATATGAATGAAGACTGATGATAGAAAATTGAACAAAGAAATAAATCACATTTTGATTGACAGATAAAATTCTCACCGAAAATAACCATCTAGCACTATTTAGCTATCTGTAAAATTATGGCACATACAGTATAAGAGAGTCTCATGGCTGAATACTTTCCGACCACATAATTTACCAGAAAGCATGAAAAATATTTTCACCAGAAATCTGAAGAAAACATACAAGAATCCATCATTGTTTCTCTAAACGTGCACATTTTGGACTAAAACTTCTAATGGATATAGTTTATTGAAGCACAGACAAGACCTGCTGAGCAGAGCTTGCATGGTTGAAAAGGATTGTGCTGTTTAATTATTATGGTAAAACACACAACACATTTTGATTTTGCATGCTTTAATGTGATCTACTGATGCAAAAGACATGACTTTCGATGTGGCATTTCTGTGGTAAAACAGTGGTCTAACATCAAAGCTGGAGATCTTGCTTGAGTATGAGCTGTCTAATGAAGATATTATAATAAAATAAGAATTTAAATGTGATAAAAGTACACACCTTCTTCTTGTTCTCTCGTTTCATGTTTCTGGTGCATTTTTCGTCAGTTTTCTACTCCTGACAAATGGGTAGCTTCACTCTGAAGCCGTAGCGGAGATCTTCTATGCTTATATAACAAACTCTGCAGCTTTCCCATAGGTGATCCATTCAAAAAGAACAACCTCTTGTCTCCTCGCCAGCGTACTGCCACTATGCTCTTTCTTGATAAGTCTGAAGGCTTTCCTTGGTAGAAGGACTCTGGCCAGAACCATGTCTATCCACTACATTACATCTCATTACCAGGTGCATGTCTAAAACGGAAGTAAAATTATTAATTATAATTCTACAATGGACATTACATTACATGCATGTTACAAGCATTTTGACCCCCTAGGGGATCGGGGGCCCTACGCAAGCTGCTTGTACTGCATATTGGAAGGGCCAGCCCTGACTAGGCTACTTATTCAGACCATACATTTTTGATGAGCAAAATAAACAAGTCAAAGTGCGCTGATGAAAGAAGTGACCAGACTCACCTGAAGTGATTATCCAACATCCTGCACTTGAAAAAGCCAGTTTGGCTGGAACAGAATCGCAGGCACGCACAGATTTAAAAAGGACTCGCATATGAAAATATTCGTAGCCACTTGGAAGCCTATAACTTTTACGCTCCTTCCATAGTTGACTGATTCTAGAGCTACTTTTCTTGTCTTGTGAGAGGACATTTTTCAGCATTCACCACGAATGAAGAAGTGCACGTGGCCTGATGTGAAATTAAACTGTATACATCTGCTCCAGATATTAAACAATTGTATTATTATATGTAAAAAGTAACATTAAATATGAAAGTAATTTGAGTGTAGCTTTTGTAAAAATATGAAGCAAAATGCAAAAGTGTAAACAACATTTTTAACCAACTAGTAAATTCAGTGTCGACTAGCAGCAGCTGTACCGTTTAGTCCACTAGTTTCACACATCTCTAGTTTTAATTTATTTGATGTATATTCATAACACAAATGAAGAAATGACTATTTATTGTAAAACAGTGGTCAAATACTGAAGCTAGCATCTTAAGACCTTTAGAATGATTTAATGATAAAGTATTTAATGGTAATATTGTGCAGTAAATGCAAACAAACAAAGCATTAGTTTCTCTGTGCTCAGGTCCAAGTTGTATTTGACAGGAATATACAGGAATATTAAAAATGCACTTAGCTTCCATATGGTGCTTATTCATCTGCCAGCTCAAACTCTGTTTCATTTGAGAGTTAATAGAAGATTCAAACACATTTCTGCTGATTATGGCGTTTCCTGTGGCCCTTTTCCCAACAACAGTTTACCCCAGTTGATGTTCTTTTCTCTCAAGAATCTGCTGCTCATGTGAACCTTCATCTGCTGGACTCTCTCCAGAAACTTCAACAAAGAGATTAAATCACATAAATGTACTGTTCATCTACATAGGAATTTCTCTGTGGGCTCTTCCCTTTTGAAGATCTGTGTTACATTTACATTTGACATTTAAGTCATTGTGCAGATACTCTTATCTAGAAAAACTGGAGCATGAAAAATATATTAGTGCCTTAGGTTTAGTGAAGGACTGATCCTTCACAAGATGACATCATGTATTATTCAAGCAATTTGTAATTTTTGCACCCTGAGCTGCTCAGCACAATTTTACAGAGTGATAATCTTAGTCACCGTAGACTTTCTGTCCCTGTTGACCAGCCCGTCTGGCACCAACAATCATGCCACTGTCCAAATCACCGAGATCACATTTTTCCTCATTCTGATGATTGATGTGAACATTAACTGAAGCCGGGAGAGGGATAAAGAGGAGCCGGAGACGCCAGTTAGAGAGAGAGTGAGAGAGACACACGCAGCCGAGGGAATGTGTGCATTCCGTGTGTTGGGCTCCTCTTTATCCCTCTCACGGCTGATAGGGTAATACAGTGCCAGGTGTCCATCCTTACGGCCCAGCCACGCCCTCCTCATCACAATTCAATAGATCTCAGTTTAAATGCTTCAATTTTTTTTCATATTGTATTGTATTATAAGCCTAGAATTGAACTGTTCTGCATGAGATTTTCTTTTTTTTTTTCTCCCAATTTGGAATGCCCAATTTCCAATGTGCTTTTAAGCCCTCGTGGTCGCGTAGTGATTCGCCTCAGTCTGGGTGGCGGAGGACGAATCCCAGCTGCCTCCACGTCTGAGATCATCAACCCGTGCATCTTAATCACATGGCTTGTTGAGCGCGTTGCCACGGAGACATAGGAGGCTTTACGCATCCACACTCAACTCGCCACACGCCCCACCAAGAACTAACCACATTATAGCGACCACGAAGAGTTTACCCCAGGTGACTCTACCCTTCCTAGCAACCGGGCCAATTTGGTTGCTTAGGAGACCTGGCTGGAGTCACTGAGCACACCCTGGGATACGAACTAGCGAACCCCAGGGGTGGTAGCCAGCGTCTTTACCACTGAGCTACCCAGGCCCCCATGAGATTTTTAAAAATGTATTTGGTAAAGAATGGCACAGTTAAAACAGCACTGTAAAAAGATGTTCTCTGAGGTAACCTAAAATGTGCTTCTTTTAGTAACTTCTGAATTAACTGCTTGTTTTCAAAAATATTGTTTAATATCATTAAGTTACATCAACAAATGTATTTTTAAGGGTCAAATCAAATAGAAATGGCACCTTAAAGTTACAAGTTATAACTGCATGATGTAACCACTTTTTTGTGTGTATGCTGTACAAGTCTGGTATTGACCTTATTCAGCCCCGCCCCTTTTCAGCGGTGCGCTCTTCCGTGTTTTGTCTTCTCACTTCCGGTTTGCATTGAAGCTGCAAAATCTGCTCATTGTGGATCTATGAATGCCCACTCTTGTTTTAAAATCTTCCTGGTCTACTCACAGTTGTTATGACAACCCCTGAACAAATTACAATACTCATGATAACGTTTGGTTGCTCTACAATAAGTAAATCCACTTCGCCAGTTAATTACCCTTTGACAGCATTGCCAAAGAAATATATAGGGCTACTGCTACATCGGAAGTTCAAAGACAAAATGTTCAAGATGGCTGCACACTTGTTTCTCTGGTGCATAAGGTCAACTGAGGATGTTTTTGCTCAGGTGGCCGAAAGGTCCGCCCAATAGAGAAAGGTTTTGCTCAGTAAGAACAAAAATTAGAGGGAACATTGGTGATATAAGAAATGCACTTTTTTGGAATAGTTATTATACATTTCCATGCTGGCAGCAATATTACTTTGTAAAATAAAAAATTCTAAACATTCAAAAAATAATCTGTGGGCAAAGATAATGACTTTGGAGGACCAGAGACAGCAAAAGTAGTGTGGTCTGAGGGACCTTCTACCAATGGATTACAATTTTTAATAGAGTTCATAATTTGATGGCACTTGGATATGAATATTAAAAGATAAGATCAGTTGTTCCTTATAAAGCTGAATGACAGCAGTCTAGTTATTGTGTTTGAATATTTTATTTCTGAATAATTTGTAATATTTTTTACATTCAGATATCCATGTATGGGACATGGCCTTGTGACTGAGAAAAGATCCTGTATGGGGTTTCAAGGGTGTCCCCTGCGGGAAATTCTGAATGGAATATTTTTATATTTTACGTTATACTTAATTTACATCAAATTTACATCAGTATTTAAAATACTGTTTGCTGTAATTAAATGTGCTGACTGTCAAATAATGGAAACATTCTCATCTTAAGCATTATTGTATCTTCACTGCACTCGTTGCAGGTGATTTTATTAAAGCAATGGTATTCACAACATCCAATAAGGTAAGAGAAACCTAATGACATTTCTGATGTCCATTATGTCTCAGAGAAGCGAAAGCTTAAATTGGCAAGGCTTAAAAACACATGCAAATGATAAACTTTCATGACAACGTGTTACTGGCCCAGTTGGGCCACTTACTTCAAGTGAAACAAGTGTGCAGCCATCTTGAACATTTTGTCTTACCTCAACTGTCCTGTGCATCTGTCATGCTGGACCGGGCCATCGGGCAGTCCTCATTGTCGAGCCACAATTTGAATCTTAGTGTGTTTTCACATCTGGCTCGTTTGGAGCATTTGTTTCAGACCCTGATGTGTCTTCTCCCTTGGTTCGGTTCATTTAGGCATATATGAACACGGCAATCACACTTGGATCCGCACCAAATAACTGTAAAAAGGGATAATTTTCTATCCGTTCTGGAGTGGAACTTCAATAAATTGCCCTTGAAGGTCTCTGCATTCTTCTGTCTTTTCTGAGGGCTGAAGTAAAGCGATTGTTAATTCACACATTTAATTCCGTTATTCATTTTATCTGACTCCAATTTTATATTAATCTGACTCCAATTTAAGTTGACCTCTAATTTAGATTACAGCTCTATTTAACTTCTCATCATTCTTTTAATTTGATCTTTTCAAGTTATTGATTACTCTGAATCATCTAAATTATCATTATCCTTTCATTCGGGTCCCGATTGTCGCTTAGTCATATGCCAGCCGATTAATTGCATAGATCTCACAGACACAAAATAGCCAGCCTGTTCATAGTCAGCGGTTGCAGGGTTTACTAATATCATCTGGTTCGGCCACCTACTGCTTGCTCATAACCAGATGATAGTTTTAATTTAGTCACGTTTCATACAACTTGCTAAGATGGTGATAAGTAGTGACTGGTAGTCTTACGTGGTTTTCTCCTATTCATAAGCTCCAGTGATGATCATTATTCTGGACATAAGTTTGCGGTAACAAAAGTCGTCCCTCGAATCTACCAGTGATAAATGATTTCAGATGAATACAGAATAAATAAAAAAGTAACAATTTATTTGCCAGGTAGGATTTAAAACCTAAGTTACAAAATCAACCAAAGCCAATTTCACACATGATCAGAATAAACAAACATTTCTAAAAATAAGACAAGTCAAAGAAACATACCTGACAAAACTACATGCAGCGGTACAGCATGAGAGATCTGCTTACAGATTCCCTGAGCTTCTTGCCAACGTTCCTTAAATATCCAGACAGAATAAACATTGTGTACCAAATGGTATTATCCTTTGAACAATGAGGATTTGGGGGTGAATGGGTTCTTGACTTCCTGGGGTTTAACCTTGTTAACATACAGGAGATAATTTAAATTGTAGGTGAAGGAGGGGGAGACACCTCCAGAATTATGCAGTATTTGGCCTTATAAAGACCTTATAACTTTGTTACCATTAGTTTTATCAACATGGGAAAGAGACCACTATACCAGTCGCACAGAGACCTCTTAAATTATATTAATCACATACAGTTGCATTCTTTGTTTTCATGGTATTTGTTATATTTTACATATAAATCTTGTGTCTTTATGTTGGTCCAGAGCTGTTGAAGGGGAGAAGGGGGAGAGAGAAGAGGGGGCAGCAAGGTGATTTGCAATTGATCACACTGTGGTGATATTCAGGTGAAGATTTCAGCTTTTGTGAGAGAGTTCTACGATGTTGATTCTTGCAGAGTTCTTTGACTTTTACTGGAAATAGCGCCTTTTGGTTGTAGGCATCCTGGTGCCAGCCTTACACAACCAGTCCGAGACCTTCAGAATGAGGTGGTCTCGAACGATTGCAAACGAACTCTGGAGCGGTTCGCTTGTGGTGAGAATGCAAACCGACCCAACGGACCAAATAATATCCCTATAAAAACCATGAACATACCTGATGGATCTGCAGAGAAGAAATCTTTAGGTCAGCACATCGCTATAATTTATAATCAAAACATGGATAGAGCCTTTTGGCGACTATATTAGACATAATTGCACGTTTAAAATAGCAGTTACTTTATAATTCCTGAGATAAATAGTACAATCGCTTCTTTCTTTTGGATAGCGGCAAAACAAAACACAGGTAGGATGACATCAGCTACTTTATGACAGATGTAAAACATCTTTACTGTACGTAGCTTCAGTCTTTTTGATATGTGTTTGTGTGTATGCGCGGGAGAGAGAGAGAACTCCGTGTCCATGAGAACAGGTATTTTTCAATACAGAAATAATGCAAAAGCAGCTAATGATGGATACAAATAACCATGGCGAAAACTTTACAACTCATATCCATCCGAGTGATGGATTTTATTTGCAGTGCAACCTCTGACTGGAACATGCATCCTGTACCATGCAGAAGCGTTTTGAATAACCGTGAAATAAAATTTGTAAGAGTTGACAAATGTATGCAGGTATATCATTTTAACCGGTATTTGGATGTAAGAGCTAAATACCTGAATAGCATACAGTCTTTCTGACCAAGAAGAGGACAGTTTGCTCACATGTGACATTTATTAACACAGTTTTGGTCCGTTTTAAAGTGTTGCCTTGTGAAAGAAAACCGAACCAAGAAGAAAATGCAACACTGCAACAATTTAAACGAGCTACATGTCTGAAAGTGCCCTTAATATCCTCTTCATTGAGTCCACAGGCGGATTAGCCATATGGGCAATTGGGAAAGTGCCCTGGGGCATCAAGACTTCAGGGGCACCAATTTAATCACCAACACAACATTCCAATACAATACATTTATGCGAGCACTATTTCTTTAAGACTTGTGTCATGCATCTGCACCGAGTGGGCATGACGCGCAACCGTTACAGCATGAAAATGTGATTCTTGGGCAGAGCGCCAAAAAGCAATGAGGTAATGGACAAGCGGAAGCAACTAAGTGGCAGTGCCAAAGGAAAATAAAATAAAGATAAAGAATGAATACATTTAGCCAATTTACAAAAAAATCCTCAAATATGTAGTTTCTTTACTTGTGCCACCACCGAGCACGAGCAGCCAGGGGGGATCCACTGAAGTCAAGATAGATAGCAGCACTAACAAAGGCACAAATGTTAGCTCTGCTAAACAATCAAGCAGCGACAGTGATGACACCTCCGAGCAGAGAAGCAGCAATGCACCTGATGAGCCTCTGCAACAGCAACCAGAGGAGACAGTCAACCAACGGCTAGACTCGAGCTCCACCCAGGTAGAGGATGATGGAACTGAGCATCAGTACATTGTTCCTGCTGATTCAGCTTTATGGGGGCCCATTACAGAGCAAGTGAGGGAAAATGCTATACAACGTGGGCCTGCAGCCTATCAGAACCAGGCTGCCAAATATCCAGCATCTGTACAAGACTGTGGAATCGGAGGAAGAACTCGTTCTCTAATGAACAATTTATTACATTCACGTCTCCAAAACAGTGAAATTGTGCCTAGTCAATGGCTACTTTATTCCCCGTCAACTGGTTTCGTTTATTGCTATGCATGCAAACTTTTGTCATTGTAAAGTCATGCATTCATTAACAGCTTCTGTGACTGGAAACATTCCAAGAGGATATCCGACCACGAAAAGAGTGCTGATCACCGACACCACATGCTTGTTTATTAAACAGATCGAAACACCTATCTACAGTGAATGCTTCACTTTGCTGGCAGATAGAATCAGAATGAGCTTTATTGCCAAATATGCTTACACATACAAGGAATTTGTCTTGGTGACAGGAGCTTCCAGTGTACAACAATACAAAACAGCAACAAGACTTTTAATAAAAAATAATTAAACATTGAAGAAATATATATATATATATACACTGAAAAGAAAATAAAGTATATATAGAATACACAATATATATATATATATATATAAATATGTATGTGTATATAAATGTATATATTATATATATATATATATATATATATATATATATATATATATATATATATATATATAATATGTATGTGTATATATATACACATTTATATACACATACATATTTATATATATGTATGTGTGTATACACACACACACACACACACACACACACACACACACATATATATATATATATTTGTACATATACATATATATATATATACACACACACACATCATGATGGCCCCGCGGATGGCCACCTCGGTGTGGATCGCTTCTATTGTTTTGTTGTTTTTGTTTGTTTGTCCTGTGTTTAGTAATCTTTTTTCAGTCAGTTTTACTAGAGACGAACTGCTGAACATTCGACAGCATACACCAGTCAATCTTTTCCTGGATTTTGAATATTCTGACGTTTTGTTGGACATTTTAGTCGGAGGCGTGGCTGTGTTATTTAAACGTGCTATGAGACGCAGGCGAGGGAGACGAGCAAGCGCACTGGTCAAGCTCTGTCAGTGCGGCTTTCGAACAACGCTGCCGAGCATTCATCTAGTGAATCTCCGCTCTCTCCCTAACAAAACGGATGAACTACATCTCCTCACCCGCACAAACAAGGACTTTTCAACCTCTGCTGCCTTGTGCTTCACAGAAACCTGGCTGAGTGAAGCCATTCTGGACAGCGCATTACATCTGCCGGGCTTCCAGCTGTTCAGAGCGGATCACATCGTGGAGTTAACGGGGAAAACGAGAGGCAGTGGAACATGCTTTTACATCAATGAAAGTTGGTGTACAGATGTAACAACGTTAAAGAAGATGTGCTGTCCTAATTTGGAAGCGCTCTTTATTAACTATAAGCCATTCTACTCGCCACGGGAGTTTTCCTCGTTTATTCTGGTGAGTGTGTATGTCACGCCAAACGCGTGTTTGAATGCCGCGCTGCAACAGCTGGCTGATCAAATCACAGACACAGAACAACAATATCCGGACTCAGTTTTATTATTCTTGGGGATTTTAACAAAGCAAACCTCACTTACAGTGTACTTATTACAGGGACAATCTCCCTGGAGCAACCTGGAGCAAAGTGCCTTGCTCAAGGACACAATGGTGGTTGGGCCCAGATGACATTTCACCTGCATGTCTTAGATCCTGTGCTAACCAGCTGGCCCCCATCTTCACACAGATCTTCAATAGATCACTGGAGCAGTGTGAAGTCCCATGCTGCTTCAATCATTCCACTATCATCCTCATCCCAAAGAAACCAAAAATCACAGGACTTAATGACTACAGACATGTCACCCTGATGTCTGTGGTCATGAAATCATTTGAGAGACTGGTGTTGGCCCACCTGAAGGACATCACTGGACCCTTTCTAGATCCCCTTCAATTTGCTTATCGAGCAAACAGGTCTGTGGATGATGCAGTCAACATATGATTGCATCATATCCTGCAACATCTGGACAGACCAGAGACATATGCAAGGATCCTTTTTGTGGACTTCAGTTCGGCTTTCAACACCATCATCCCAGCTATACTCCAGAATAAATTACACCAACTCTCTGTTCCCACATCTATCTGTCAGTGGATTACCAGCTTTCTGACAGACAGGCGGCAGCTTGTGAGACAGGGGAAACTCACTTCTAGCACCTGTACAATCAGCACTGGTACCCCCCCAGGGATGTGTGCTCTCCCCACTACTCTTCTCCCTCTACACCAATGACTGCATCGCCAAGGACCCCTCTGTCAAGCTCCTGAAGTTTGCAGATGACACCACTGTCATCGGCCTCATCCGAGATGACGATGAGTCTGCATACAGAAGGGAGGTTGAACAGCTGGCTGTCTGGTGCAGTCAAAACAACCTTGAGCTGAACACACTCAAAACGGTGGAGATCATTGTGGACTTTAGGAGGAACACCCCAAACCTGACCCCCCTCACCATTCTAAACAGCACTGTGGCAGCAGTGGAGTCATTCAGGTTCCTGGGCACTACCATCTCACAGGACCTGAAGTGGGAGACACACATTGACTCCATTGTGAAAAAGGCCCAGCAGAGGTTGTACTTCCTTCGCCACCTGATACAGTTCTTCTCAGCAGTCATTAAGTCTGTCCTCTGCACTTCAGTAACTGTCTGGTTTGGTTCAGCTACGAAATCAGACATCAGAAGACTACAAAGGATAGTTCGGACTGCTGAGAGGATTATTGGTTGCCCCCTGCCCCCCCTTCAAGAACTATACACTTCCAGAGTGGGGAAAAAGGCTGGAAAAATCACTGCTGTAAAAAATTAAATTAAATATGCATGTACTTTATATTCAGTTATCTTTTCTGTTTACAAATTGGGAACTGTGTTAACAGTGAATTTATTGTATATTGTAGTTATTTATTTTTGTGGTTCATACTCAACATTTGTGTATTACCATAATGCACTATTAAACTGTGTAACTTCATAATTTATTGCAATTTTAAAAAATAAATAAATAAATAAAAATAAATAAATAAATAAATAGAATAATCAGTATGTCATTAATACAGCAGTGCAAAGTATTAATTCCAAAGTTTAAATAAAACCTAACAAGCCTCATAAATATTTACCTTAAAATTAAAGATTTAAAATTGACTACTTCTGAAATCATACCTACCTAACACATAACATCTCTCTGATATTTATGGGTTTTGCTATGATTATGATTGAAATAAAACTCTTACCACCCGCAATTCAAATGCATTCAATCCTATTCTTACCTCTTCTATCTAGGGCCCTTTCGAGTGAACTGGCGAAGATTGTAGATAGAGGCTGCTGTGGATGGTCCCTGTGAGGCGGAAGGCATGTTTCTTTCTGTAATGTTTGCCTGATACTGTAAGCAGGAACTTCCTGGCCTGTGAGGTTCACTGCATTCAGTCTTCCATGATGAAATAGTGAATTAATTTCTTCATCGGTAGAACGGTATTGAATACGGTTACCAGTATTTTGGCCCGTACATGCATTGGCCAGGGTGTTAATTAGCTCGTCATTACTTAGGATAGCTGCTACTAGATTTCGTGCAGACTCACTCGTGGTTCAACATCTGTGAGTTCAACATCTGTACGAAACAATCACAGATGAAAAACACAAGATGGCACTTTGATGACGTCAGATTTCATCATGTTTATAAGTTTCATTCCATATATTCAGAGTTTCATTGCATATATTCAAGTTTCATTCCATATATTCAGAGTTTCATTGCATATATTCAAGTTTCATTCCATATACTTACACTTCATATTATTATATACATATAATTAATTATAATTGTTATTTATTTATCACACATATACAGTGAAATTCTTTTTTTTCACATATCCCAGCTAAGCTGGGGTCAGAGTGCAGGGTCAGCCATGATACAGCACCCCTGGAGCAGATAGGGTCAAGGGCCTTGCTCAAGGGCCCAACAGTGGCAACTTGGCAGTGCTGGGACTTGAACCCCCAACCTTCTGATCAGTAACCCAGAGCCTTAACTGCTGAGCCACCACTGCCCCACATGTGCGTGCGTGCGTGCGTGCGTGCGTAAGTAAGTAAGTAAATAAATGTATGAGGGGGCAGCGCTGGCTCAGCAGTTAAGGCTCTAGGTTACAGATCGGAAGGTTGGGGGATCAAGCCCCAGCACTGCCAAAATGCCACTGTTGGGCCCTTGAGCAAGGCCCTTGACCCTATGTGTGGAAAAAAAAGAATTTCACTGTATATGTGCAAACATATAATGTGTGATAAATAATAAATACATACAAATATGTAGTGCAAATCTAAATACAGATTAGTTATATACAGTGCAAGGGAATGTAATGGCAGAAGAGGTTGGATAATATAAAAAGACTAAGCTGTGTATTGCACATTAATTATTGTTCAATAACAGTTTTAACTGTTCATGAGGTGGATAGCCTGAGGGAAAAAACTGTTCCTGTGCCTGACGGTTCTGGTGCTCAGAGCTCTGAAGCATCTGCCAGAAGGCAACAGTTCAAAATGTAATGGGCAGGGTGAGTGGGGTCCAGAGTGATTTTTACAGCCTTTTTCCTCACTCTAGAAGTGTAGTTCTTGAAGGGAGGGCAGGGGGCAACCAATAATCCTCTCAGCAGTCCGAACTGTTCTTTGTAGTCTTCTGATATCCGATTTCGTCGCTGAACCAAACCAGACAGATATTGAAGTGCAGAGGACAGACTCAATGACTGCTGAGTAGAACTGTATCAGCAGCGCCTGTGGCAAGTTGAACTTCCTCAGCTTGCGAAGGAAGTACAACCTCTGCTGGGCCTTTTTCACAATGGAGTCTCACAAGCTGCTGCCTGTCTGTCAGAAAGCTGGTAATCCACTGACAGATAGACGTGGGAACAGAGAGTTGGTGTAATTTAGTCTGGAGAATAGCTGGGATGATGGTGTTGAAAGCCAAACTGAAGTCCACAAAAAGGATCCTTGCATATGTCTCTGGTCTGTCCAGATGTTGCAGGATATGATGCAATCCCATGTTGACTGCATCATCCACAGACCTGTTTGCTTGATAAGCAAATTGAAGGGGATCTAGAAAGGGTCCAGTGATGTCCTTCAGGTGGGCCAACACCAGTCTCTCAAATTACTTCATGACCACAGACATCAGGGCGACAGGTCTGTAGTCATTAAGTCCTGTGATTTTTGGTTTCTTTGGGATGGGGATGATAGTGGAGCATTTGAAGCAGCATAGGACTTCAAACTGCTCCAGTGATCTATTGAAGATCTGTGTGAAGATGGGGGCCAGCTGGTTAGCACAGGATCGAAGACATGCAGGTGAAATGCCATCTGGGCCCTGTGCTTTCCTTATCCTTTGTTTTCGAAAGCCATGGCACACATCATCTTCACAGATCTTAAGTGCAGGTTGAGTAGCAGGAGGGGGGAGGAGGGGGGTTGCAGGAGGTGTTGGGGTTTGTGTGAAGTGAAGGTCAGAGCAGGTGTGGGGTGTGAGATTGGGACTTTCAAATCTACAGTAGAACACATTCAGGTCATCAGCCAGTTGTTGGTCCACTACAGGGTTGGGGGTAGGAGTCCTGTAATTTGTAAATTGTTTCATGCCACTCCACACTGATGCAGGGTCGTTAGCTGAAAACTTGTTTTTCAGCTTCTCAGAGTATCTTCTTTTAGCCACTCTGATTTCCTTATTCAGTGTGTTCCTGGCCTGATTGTACAAGACTTTATCCCCACCCCTGTAAGCATCCTCTTTGGCCTGACAAAGCTGCCTGAGTTCTGCTGTAAACCATGGTTTGTAGTTGTTAAATGTTAAATAAGTCCTAGTAGGGATGCACATATCCTCACAGAAACTGATATACGATGTAACAGTATCTGTGAGCTCATCCAGATTGGTGTCTGCAGCCTCAAAAACACCCCAATCAGTGCAGTCAAAGCAGGCTTGCAGTTCCAGCTCTGCTTCACTGGTCCACATCTTTACAGTCCTTAATACAGGCTTAGCAGATTTTAATTTCTGTCTGTAGGTTGGAAGAAAATGAACCAGACAGTTATCAGAGAGTCCCAAAGCTGCTCTAGGGACAGAGCGATATGCATCCTTTAATGTTGTGTAGCAGTCATCCAGTATGTTCCTGTCTTTGGTGGGGCATGTAATATGCTGTCTGTATTTGGGCAGTTCACGTGTGAGGTTTGCTTTGTTAAAATCCCCAAGAATAACAATATCTAAGTCTGGGTATTGTTGTTCCATGTCTGTAATCTGATCAGCCAGCCGTTGCAGCGTGCCATTCAACCACACGTTTGGTGCGATGTAAACACTCACCAGAATAAACTAGGAAAACTCCCGTGGCTAGTAGAAAGGCTCACAGTTAATAAAGTGCGCTTCCAAATTAGGACAGCACATCTTCTTTAACGTTGTTACATCTGTACACCAACTTTCATTGATGTAAAAGCATATTCCACCGCCTCTCTTTTCCCCCGTTAACTCCGCAATACGATCCGCTCTGAACAACTGAAAGCCCGGCAGATGTAATGCACTGTCCAGAATGGCTTCATTCAGCCAGGTTTCTGTGAAGCACAAGGCAGCAGAGGTTGAAAAGTCCTTGTTTGTGTGGGTGAGGAGATGTAGTGCATCCGTTTTGTTAGGAAGAGAGCGGAGATTCGCTAGATGAATTCTCGGCAGCGCTGTTCGAAAGCCGCACTGACAGAGCTTGACCAGCGCGCCTGCTCGTCTCCCTTGCCTGAATCTCCCTGTCCAGCAAAACGTCTGAATATTAAAAAACCGGGAAATATTGACTGGTATATGCCGTCGAATGTTCAGCAGTTCGTCTCTGGTAAAACTGACTGGAAAAAGATTACTAAACACAGGACAAACAAACAAAAACAACAAAACAATAGAAGCGCTCCACACCGAGGCAGCCATCCGTGGCAGAACAAAACTATTGGAAGGAGGTCTTGAGATGTGTAGTAGCTGTTGTCAAGTTTTTGGGAGAGAGGGGGCTTCCATTCCAAGGGCATGACAAAATACTGGGATCACCATACAACGGGAATTACCTGGGTTTGCCAAGTTTGACCCCTTTTTACAGGAACATATCAAAAAGCATGGACAGAAGGGTAAAGGTAAACCCTCTTACTTGTGCTCTGGAATCTGTTTAAGAGTTTATTTCATTAATGGGCGATAAAACTAAGAACATCATAGCTGCTGAAATCCAACAGGCCAAATATTTCTCTGTAATTGCAGATTCAATACCAGATCTATCGCACATAGACCAGCTGACATTTATTTTCAGATTCATCAGTGCTGAGAGCAAAGTAGTTGAGAGATTCCTTGGATTTGAGCCCCTCCATAGCCACACAGGAGTAAGTCTTGCAGAATGTGTACTAAAAATGGTGCGAGACCTGGGGTTGGACTTGTCAAATTGCCGTGGACAAATCTTTGATAATGTGAGCAATATGTCCGGTAAATATAACGGACTTCAAGCGCACCTGAAAATGGAAAACCTTTAATTCACTACATGCCCTGTGCTGGTCATTCTTTTAATCTTGTTGGTGTCAACAGCATAGATGACTGCTGTGAGGAGTTCACATCCTTTTTTGATCTATTACAGTCACTTTATACCTTCTGCAGCGCATCCACTCAATGCTGGAATAGGATATTTCATGACAATGACATTCACATTAGTTTGACTCTTAAATTTCTGTCTGGCACAAGATGGAGCTGTAGGTCCGACTCCACAAAAGCTCTCCATGAAAACTACAATGCAATTAGAGAAGCACTTGCAAAAATTGCCAAAGATTGTGATGAGAAGGCAGACACAAGACGTGATGCTGCTGCACTCGTTGGTAAGCTGAATAAGATGAAAACAGCGCTGATGACTATACTGTGGGACAGGGTGCTAAGCAGATTTAAGGCAGCAAGCGTTCATCTGCAAAAAAGCAACATGGACTTTTGCAGTCATTAAAACTCTTATGTTGGCACACTTCGAGAGCAGTTTACTGAGGTAGAAGGATCCGCTCGCACTATCAGTGTTACTCAGTCTTATCAATATGACGTTCGGTGCATAAGAAAGAGAAAGTGGTTTGCGGACGAGTCCTCTGATGACAATGAAGTTACATTTACTGATGGGAGTGAGAGATTTAAGGTCGAGCCATATTATGTCATCATGGACAGGCTCAGATCATGCCTATCCATACAGATTGATGTATACAGAGAGGTCTATGATTTTTTTGGTGTTCTATTCTACAAGGACTGTACAGAATAAGAGCTGATAAACTCTCCTTCACATATCCAGAAGACCTGGACAAAGCCTTGGCTGATGAACTCAGTTCAGACATTTTAGCAAAGACCTCACCTGCAGAGCTGCTGCAAATTGTTGATCGTAATGGACTTAAGACAAAATTTCCTAATGTTTATGTTGCACTGAGACTATTTCTAACCTTGCCAATCACTAACTGTGAAGGAGAGAGGTCTTTTTCTACTCTAAAACGAGTGAAAAATGAACTTAGGACAACAATGGCACAGAAACGGCTTTCTGCACTTTCCCTGCTTGCCATTGAATCTGAGCTGGTTAGGGGCTTAGATTTTGAAGACATCATATGCCAGTTTGCATGGTCAAAATCCAGAAAGAGGCCATTTTAAGGTGTTTGAGTATTTGTGCATAATATCATTGCCAACATTATTGTTAGGGCTTTTGTTCAGTACATCTAAACAAGCAATTTAACAAAACACCAGTGGGCAGGTGCCCATTAACATCTATTGTTGACAGATGTTGTTTAAAAATATTTGATAACAGAGAGTTCTATGATATTTTAGTGTTCTATTCTACAAAGACTCAAAGTCTTAATCTGTCTATGATTGAGTCCAGATGTTGAGAACACAGACATCTTTTTATCATTCCTCAATGTGGGTTCTGAGCTGCATTCATTTCCCATGAGAGCTAATGGAAAACTGGAACACCCAGTAATTGTGTTTCTTGTGGTATTTGTCCCACCCTTAGTTTGCCCAAGAAGCACCAGTTTGACCTGCTCAAGTGAACCTTCATCTACATGGACCCGCTCCTGAAACTACAACAGAGAGATCAAATCACTCATCACAAAATGCATTTTTAATTTATATTGACTCTTCTGATCTTAAGATCAGAACAACAGTAAGTTGAGTGTGACAAAATATTAATGACTTAGACTTTAGGAACAACATGTCATATTGCATCATGTATTATGGGAGTACAGGCCTAATCACACCAAGTCTGTTTTTTTCAGTGGGAATGTTAATTTCAAACAAGCTTTTTAAAAGGAACAAAGGATATCTGTATTGCGATCGGGTCCAACAAATCATCTGCTGACAATCCAAAGGTTTTTTTACGAAGTGATGTCTGGAATGAGATGAAAACTGTTTAACCAAAGAGATACCAGCTTTTTGTCATGTTTCCAGAGTCACTGCAGCTGCACAATCCAGTCGTTGGTGGTGCTAATCAACTGGCAAACACCGGCATTGGATGAGCATCATCAACCATGAAGTAATTAGTAAAGCAACAGAGCATTGCTAAGTTTATCGGTTTGATTCCCAGGAAATGCACATAACTAATCTTACGCAGTGTTTCTGGGACCTGATCATCTACTTTAATCTTGTTTTTGAAACTTGAAAAGAACCATGATGTAATTCTGGGCTTTAGGGCCAAATCCATTTTTAATAAAAGTGGAAAATGAGGAAGACATTTTTTTATCTAATGTAATGACCAGTAGTTCTGCACTGAGACCTGCTGTACAGACGGAGAGGAGTTCATCTCATTAATCTTCTCTTTAGAGAGATCTGGATCCAGTAAATCTAGAGTATCAATCACATGCACCTCCTTTTCATTACTGAAGTTTATGAGGAAGCAACGCACATCAAACTCATCTTCCACTTCTTGCCTTTTAACTTTACAATTCTTCTTCTGTCCCAGTATTGTTTCCTGATGTACTTTTCCCAGAACCCATCCGGCCCATCAGAAGAATCCGTACAGAATCATCTGGGATGCAGCTGCCTCCGGACAACTCTATAAGATGGAAAATCATTTAAAATTCAGGTGCAGTTTAAAGTGCATGACAAGAACAAAATACTGTATCTCTGAAACAAACATGAAGTGTAAAAACAACTGCAGGGTCGGCAACAAATGAATTAAAACATCATGAACAGTAATCTTCTCAAGGGCAGGACTGTGTTTCCCATCAATCACGAAACAAATGATATTACAAGTCTACAAAACACTCTAAATCTACACTGTAAAACTGCTGAAATATTCAAATAGGAAATAAAGACTTTGAATGTTTGTTTACTGACCTTCTGAGTTTGATATTAGCACATAATCATTATTGGTTTGTCCATATATTTAAGCCCTCATGTTTGCTATTGTCTTTTGTTAAGTATTGTGTTAATGTAATGTTGTTCAGTTTTCATGTTGTCAAGTTGGTTTTTGGATATATCATTCTTCATGTAAATAAACTGCACTTCATCGTCTACTCCTGTGTTCAGCCTGCAAGCAAAGTTACAGAAGTGGTGCTCACCTGCCTTTTTATTATTTTTATATCTGGATGATACCAGGTAAGTTACTTGTATTTTCAACAGGCTTGTTGAGGTCTAAAATAAATAATGCAGCTGTGAGTAGTTTAACTTATTTAATTTGCCAAATGTAAAGTTGCTTTCTTGCATTCTCAGTGATACTGGATCCTTTTTTTGTTAAATAGCCTCTGGCATGGAGCGTTGACATCAGAGGCCAGCCAGCTGGGTGCTGTTGAAGTTCAGCCAGAGGGAAAGAACTTCAGCTGCACCACATTTCCAGCTGTATGTGGTCTGAACCTCTGAGGATATGATTTAAGTTTTGGAAAGTTCTTAGCCCGCCCAAGTGACTAAGGTTTGTGTAGATGCCATTCATTGGTTCTGAAGCAGGGTTGGAGTGTGAACCGTTTGTTCTGGTAGACCTGACTAATGCAGCATAACTGTGGGTTTAGGGATAAACGGTGTATGCTTGGCTGAAGAAATTAGTCTTTAGTCTAGACTTTGAGCCTGAATCCCTTATTGCTTTGAAGACCGTTTCAGTGTTTCGAAGCCAAGTAGGAAAATGAGCTCCCTCTCCTTGCGTGGATTTAGGTTCTTGGTACTATCGATAGGCCGACATTTTTGTGAACGAGATGGATTGTAGCGTGATAGAAGGTTTGGGTATTGGGGAGCTAGACCATTCAAGTCTTTGTATATAACTAGCAAAATATTGAAGTTAATACAAAACCTAAACGGGCAGCCAATGTAGTGACCCTAAGTTTGGGAAGATGTAGTTTCTTTATTCTAGTCAGCATTCTAGCTGCTGCATTTTGAACCAACTGGTGCTCATTTAGAGTTATTAGGATATCCATCCAGTAGTGCATGACCGTAATCTAGTCTTGTTATGAAGACATGAATTCATTTTTCAGTATCTGAAACCAAACGCATATGTCATAGCTTAGCAATATTTCTGAGGTGGAAGAATGCTGTTCTACAGACACTAGAAATGTGGTTTTCATAAGACTGACTGCTATCAAACATAACACCTAGGTTCTTAACTGTAGAAGATGATGCAACAGTACATCCAGCGAGGGACAAAGTATAATTTAGCGGTGTAGTTGTTTTTAGCTGTCACTATTGGTAACTTGTGATATCACGTTGAGGGTTTTTTTTTTTTTTTCCTAAACTTACAATTTGTAAACCGTTACACCTGTTTCATGTACCAAGCTTTGAGATCTATGTCTAGTGTATTAAAGTATTGCCTGTATATTGTGTTTCCTCAAGGGATCATAAGATATAAATTAGTAGCAAGCAAATGAGGTCACCAAAAAAAAAAGTACATTTCTGTACCACAAACGCAACAGCATCAATAAATAACGACCAATAATGTTTGAAATGCATTTTTAAATGTAATTATACAAGTCATATTAAACGGTTAAGGGAAAGTTTAATGTTTCTGTTTATTTTATGGACAATGGTGGACGAGCACATTTTCCCTGAATGCTTTAATCTATTAAATTCAATATGGTGAACCATTTCTGGTGCTGTATGGCCAAATCAAAGTCTGTTTTGATGGGGGGGGGTTTTTTTTTTTTAAATTTGAGTTACACACAAATGCTGTTGTGTTGAACTTGTGTAGTAAATTCTTATCCAATTTACCTTCCTGTAAGGTGTGGCTAATTCCAACTCCTGAACTGAAGGGAGTTCATTTGGACTTTTGCACAACCCTGGTCTCCATATGGAATGATTCTGTACGGGACGGTTGGGCTTGGACACCCTGTACACGAACCAACACAAGTAACCAAATGTCTGTTTATTTCTTGTTCTTAACATTGTTAATAACTACTTTCCTTTGAAATTCCCTGTTTAAAAAAAAAAAAAAACTTCCTGAATTTCCAAGAGGTGAATTCACAATATTTTCAAATATTTAAATTTAACAGCAACATTTTCACGGACATCAAATTTCACTCCGTCTATTTTCAAGGTCATGAATTCAAATTCAAGAACTGGTGATATAAATCTGATGCCCTAGAACTGGAGCACTGTTGCACATGCATGTTAAATTCACCGCTGTGCTGCATTTTGGATGTTTTCGATGTGAAAGGTGACATGATTTTTATAAACATGTAAGTAAATTACACCGTACCGTAAGACTCTGAAGTGGTGGAACACAAAAACTGCCGGTACTCTAGGCTAAATTATAGAAGTGCAGGTACCAGTGAGTACACACCTGCTTTAAGCACTGATTTTATTAAGTACATTTAAGTGTCACTCTTCAACTAGACTAGAAGATCTACTGGCGGCAGTGATTCAGAGTAGCTGGTAAACGGGTGTTTCAGCTCCTGTAATATCAGCATTCACGACCACAATGAGCCCTTTCTAAAATATGTACATTTTACATTATAAAATACAAGATATACATGATACAAAGGGGCAAAAGGCCCACTGTAAAGTGTTTTTGTTTTATTTTCTGGTCACAGTGTCTCAAGATTGAGATTTGTTTTTAGAGAATATTGATGGAACAAAATTTGTGACAACTATTACAGAAGGTTGTTTTCATTAACTTTCTTAAAAGGTGGCGAGGGAGCATTTTACCTAGCGATTTTGATGTGACTATTTTACACCATTACATTTTTTTGCCCTCAAATGCAACCAAAATATAACTTGTATTTGAGCTCTCTGAAAAGTGAAAATGTATCCACAACGGGACCTCCACAACAAAATAAATTACTTCAGATGTTGAGGAAAATATACAGAATATAAAAATGTCACCATCGCTGGTTTTCTTGGCTACCACTTCCACAGTTGTAATGAGAAATTCTGATACCGTTAAGTAGGATAAATGTTCCAAAATGGATTAGATGCATTATTTTCCTCAATTCTACAAACAGTACCCCATAATGACAACGTGAAAGAAGTTTGTTTGAAATCTTTGCAAATGTATTAAAATAAAAAAAACACAGATACATACACGTACATAAGTATTCACAGCCTTTGCTCAATACTTTGAAGCACCTTTTCAGATCTCTCCAGAGATGTTCAAGTCTGGGCTCTGGCTGGGCCACTCAAGGACATTCACAGAGTTGTCCCGGAGCCACTCCTTTGTTATCTTGGCTGTGTGCTTGGGGTCGTTGTCCTGTTGGAAGATGAACCTTCGCCCCAGTCTGAGGTCCAGAGCGCTCTGGAGCAGGTTTTCATCAAGGATGTCTCTGTACATTGCTGCATTCATCTTTCCCTCAATCCTGACTAGTCTCCCAGTTCCTGCCGCTGAAAAACATCCCCACAGCATGATGCTGCCACCACCATGCTTCACTGTAGGGATGGTATTGGCCAGGTGATGAGTGGTGCCTGGTTTCTTCCAGACATGACGCTTAAGAATATCAAAGAGTTCAATCTTTGTTTCTCATGGTCTGAGAGTCCTTCAGGTGCCTTTTGGCAAACTTCAGACGGGCTGTCATGTGCCTTTTACTGAGGAGTGGCTTCCGTCTGGCCACTCTACCATACAGGCCTGATTGGTGGAGTGCTGCAGAGATGTTTGTTCTTCTGGAAGGTTCTCCTCTCTCCACAGAGAAACGCTGGAGCTCTGTCAGAGTGACCATCAGGTTCTTGGTCACCTCCCTGACTAAGGCCCTTCTCACCCGATCGCTCAGTTTGGCCGGGGCGGCCAGCTCTAGGAAGAGTCCTGGTGGTTCCAAACTTCTTCCATTTACAGATGATGGAGGCCACTGTGCTCATTGGGTCCTTCAATGCTGCAGACATTTTTCTGTACCCTTCCCCAGATCTGTGCCTCGATACAATCCTGTCTCGGAGGTCTACAGACAATTCCTTGGACTTCATGGCTTGGTTTGTGCTCTGACATGCACTGTTAACTGTGGGACCTTATATAGACAGGTGTGTGCCTTTCCAAATCATGTCCAATCAACTGAATTTACCACAGGTGGACTCCAATCAAGTTGTAGAAACATCTCAAGGATGATCAGTGGAAACAGGATGCACCTGAGCTCAATTTTGAGTGTCATGGCAAAGGCTGTGAATACTTATGTACGTGTAGTGTTTTTTTTTTTTTTTAAATATTTTTAAAGAGTTTATAAATAAATTTGCAAAGATTTCAAATATTTCTTTCACGTTGTCATTATGGGGTATTGTCTGTAGAATTGAGGAAAATAATGAATTAATCCATTTTGGAATAAGGCTGTAACATAAAATGTGGAAAAAGTGAAGCGCTGTGAATACTTTCCGGATGCACTGTATGGGGTAATAGTCATCGTGCAAAATTGGTCAACTTGTGCAAATCCTTTAAAGACGGCAAGATGCTTTTTGAGTTACAAATTAAAATGCTGCATCAAAATAACTTCCAAAAATAGTGTGCAATTTCCTGTTTCAATCACATTTGACATTTTATAACATTCTATAATCAAATGAATCTTCATTGTGATTAGATGAGTCAATGTGAACTTTGAACATTCTTTATATTAATTCAATTCCTCTTAAGAAAAACATGTTTAATAGGGGCATTTAGCCCCAGTAACAGGAGTGCTTTTTACCCCAAATACTATCCTTTCACTTACTGGACAGTTACTGAAAAACTTTTGTTCAAGGTGAATCAAAACAGAAAATGACAACTATTTTGTCTAGTAACACTTCATATTACCAGTCAGATGCCTGTGATTAGATTAAGTCCCTAAAAATAGAAGACAAGATGGTGGTGGTCAGTGTCATCCTCCATTTGCCTGAGCGGAGCCAGAGAGGATACGCCAGGAGATTTACCTCCAGTATTGGACTTACTGCTTCAAATTGAAAACTGCAGCGATCTTTCGAGGTAAGACAAGTTATTTAACATGTGTTGTCAATACTGTCTATTGAAAGTCAAAACATTTTAGTTACAAAGCGTTTATTTGTAGGAGTAACGCTAGTCATTTCTGGAAAAATAAGGAGTGGTGGTGGCGTAGTGGCCTAAAGCACATAACTTGTAATTAGAAGGTTGCTGATTCAATCCCCACAGCCACCACCATTGTGTCCTTGAGCACGACACTTAACTCTAGGTTGCTCCGGGGGGATTGTCCCTGTAATAAGGGCACTGTAAGTCGCTTTGGATAAAAGCATCTGCCAAATGCATGAATGTAAAATGATATTGTAAGGCATGAACAGCATTGTCGTTTCAAGAACGGAAGATCCATAAAATCCTTATGATAAAGCATTTTTCACTCAATTTGTACTAGTTACGTTAAAATAAAACAGCTCATTTAGTTTAACCTCCTTAGACTGACCATCAAGAGTTTTTAAAAGTTTGACTTATCTAATCATGTTGAAAAAGGAAAGTTTTAGATCCTATTTGTTGATCATTAATGACTTCTCACTGCATTAGACATGGTTTGTATTGCTAGCTTCCCAGTGGCTCTGAGCACAGCACAAATTTATTTTATATTCGTAATTATAGAATCGAGCTTCACATCGAGACTCTTACACTAAAGCAACATGATCACACAGGAAGTTGGCATGTTTCCAGCAACCTAGGATTGAACACATTGTGGTGACACACCGACAAGTGGCATCAGATGTCTGCATCAGCTCCAGTGTGTTAGTCTTCTCCTGTGGTGCAAACACAAATGCAGTGCATACCAATACATACCAATGCTACAAATATTGAGCTATAGATATTAGGCCGCTTTATTAAAAGCATATCAATCTCCACCTTTGACCAGTAGGTACAAAATGCATAAAGAATGCAAACTGCCAAAAAAAAAAACTGCTAAAAGTGGATTTTTGTTGTGAAAAAAAAAAAAAACTTGAATATTGATCTGTTTCTCACCCACACCTATCATATCACATGGAGCCTTATGGGTTACTTTTATACTGTCTTTGTGCTTTTTGGAGTTTCAAAGTTCTGTCACCATTCACTTGCATTTTATGGGCATGCAGAGCTGAAATATTCTTCTAAAAATTCATTTGTGGGCCTGGGTAGCTCAGTGAGTAAAGACGCTGACTACAACACCTGGAGTCGCGAGTTGGAATCTAGGTCGTGCTGAGTGACTCCATTCAGGCTTCTTAAGCAACCAATTGGCCCGGTTGCTAGGGTGGGTAGAGTCACATTGGGTTAACCTCCTATTAGTTGCAATAATGTGGTTCTTGCTCTCGGTGTGGTGAGTTGTGCGTGGATGCCGCGGAGAATGGCGTGAAGCCTCTACACGTGCTATGTCTCCAACAAGCCACATGATAAGATGCATGGATTGACTGTCTCAGACACGGAGGCAACTGAGATTCATCCTCCATCACCTGGAATGAGGTGAGTCACTACGCCACCACGAGGACTTGGAGCTCATTGGGATTTGGGCATTCCAAATTGGGGGAAAAAAGGGAGAAAAAATCTTCATTTGTGTTCAGCAGAAGAAAGTCATACACATCTGGGATGGCATGAGGGTAAGTAAATTTTCATTTTTGGTTTGAACTATCCCTTTAACTTTAGGGCTTTTCACACTGCACTTAACAGCAGGTTGATGTCTTTTAAAACCCACTTTTAACCCCAGGTGAAGCAACGTTTCATACTTGTAATTTTGAAAGGGGGATAGTACCGCTTTTTACCCATGAATCCTTACTCTGGAACAGGGTCCGCGCCGGATTGCGATGCCAAAGAGATATGGTGTGAAACAATGCAGTGTTGGAATGTTTCATAAAGTGCAACACAACCAATCAAAGCCTCAATACTTACCTCATTTAATATTCATGCGCTTTGTGCAGTCGCTGAATCTTTCACGCGCTGTTTGTTTTAAGTGTCGAACAGTGATTGCAAACTGGCGTGATGAAGAGACAGTATTTTGTGGTTTTCGTGGCATATTTCAGGATATGAAAGAAACAAAACTAATTTACTTGGTGACATTCCCACAGAAGAGCAGCTCCACTGATGGGTTGCGTGTCGTGAGCTGTATTCATCCAATCATTGTTATCCACACCGCAAATGTGCAAATAAGAATGTTAACCCGGGTTTATGAATGCACAGTGTGAAACATCGGAACATGAATAACCAGGATTAATTATTAACCCAGGGTAAAGTATGAACTGTGTGGAACATGAAACAGGATAACCCAGGATCCCGTTCAAACGGGGTTTAGAATGACCCGGGGTTAACTATTTCAAGTGTGAATACACGGAAAATGAAAACAGCACATGAACATTTCAGCGACTGTACAAAGTGTATGAATATTAAATGAGGTAAGTACTGTGGCATGATATGATTGGTTGTGTGTTGCGAAACTATTTTCTGAAACATCCTAACACTGCATCGTTTCACACTGTATATCACTGTATGTTGGGTTAACCCTGCTCCGGAACAGGGTTTCATAACCCCAGGGTTAAAAGCGGTGTTAACCCCCTTTCAAAATTACAAGTGTGAAACGTTGGTTTACCGGGGGTTAAGCACAGTGTGAAAAGACCTCGTGGTACATCAGTGATCTAGTCATAGCTGGTCTTGCTGCATTATATATCAGTAAACATGAGACAAAAAACATAATATTTGCAGAATACAAAAAACAAAACTCAAATGTAACTCAATTTGACAAAAGTATGATCAATGTATTAATTACAACTCACATTTACTGTATGTTCTCTAAAAAACACCACCAGGGCAGTGGTGCTGTATCGTACAGTCGAACACAACGATCACAATAATCAGGTTTCATAAGGATAATCAAGTGTCTTGGAAATTACAGCACACAATATACGTCACATCTAAATTTATTCCCACAGGTATTGAGAGCTGCCTAGCCATGATTAAAAACCTAGAAAAATGATTACGATATGTGAATGTTTAACGATTAAACATTAATTTGTTAACATGTACATGTTTCCACAAACAGCTAGTGCGTCTGAATCTAAATGTGACTGTTTGAATATTGTTTTAGCCTATTTTTAACGTCAACATATTTAACCTCAACATGTTGTCTGATTTTTCTCACTGAATTACACATCTGCATCTGTAGTTCCCTGTTGCTCTCATCACAAGTATTATTGTGTTCCTACGACTGATTCCTTTACTCTCAGCTTCGGTGCTCTTTGCCTCCTCGGAGGTTATATTCCACCCCAACAGGAAACATTTTAAGAATGATTCAGTAATGATGAATTGCTCTGCTTCATGTTAGCACCAGTCTGATTTTCTCTTGTGAACCTTCATCTGCTGGACTCTCTCCTGAAACTACAACAGTGAGATTAAATCACATCAATGTGCTGTTCATCTACATTGTAATTTATTTATGTGCTCTTCCTTTTTAAAAATCTGCTTTACATTTAAGTAATTAAGTTTAGTCTGCAAAATGAATTGTCTAGAAAAACTGGAGCATGAGAAAATTGTGCCTTGGACTTGCTACAAGATTACATTGTGTATTGTTCAAGCCATCTGTAATGACAAAAACTGAGAGAAAGACACTCGCAATTCACACCAGGATCGTACTTGCTGTCACTCCTTTTCGTTTGTTCCAAAAGACACGTGCCACCATTCTTTCAGTCTTCTGCAGTAATTCTGGGACCTGGCCATCTTCATTACTCCTGTTATTGAAACAGTGAAATCTTCCTCCACATTCTGTAACCAGCTGCTGTAGATCTGCATGATCTTTGTCTTGTAGATATTCATCAATGGTCTCGTCCAGATCCTCCAGTTCATCTCCATGTGTGAACAGAACCATGATGTATTTCTGAACACCAGGTCCTAATATATCTTCAATCAAATATAAATAATATCATGAATATTCGATTATATCACCCAGCCCTAGTTTAAATGCATCTGCTCCCCCAGATTGTTTTAAACATGAGCCTCATCTGAAGGGTCGAGGAGGAGGTGTCGCTGCAATTTACAGTGAAGGTTTTTTTTTTTTTTTTTTTTTGTTACTCAGAGGACAGGATATAACTTAAATCTTTTGAACTAATAATGCTTAATATGACTCCTTCAGATATAAATAAAAAATCTGTCATCTTTTGCCATTGCTACAGTATATAGATCACCCGGGCCTTACTCTGGTTTCCTTGGTGAATTTGCAAATTTTCTATCGGATCTTGTAGTTACTGTAGAGATTTAATTGTTGGTGACTTCAACATTCACATACATAATGAAAATGACACATTGGGATTAGCATTTATTGATTCTCAACTCTCTTGGAGTCAGACAAAATGTGACAAGACCAACTCATCGTCATAATCATATGCTTGATTTAATTCTGTCATATGGAGTTGATGTTGATACTATAGTAATTCTACTGCAGAGCGATAACATCTCAGATCATTACCTCTTCTCTTGTATGCTGCGATCAGCTAATGTTACTCAATCTACACCACGCAATCATTCAGGTAGAACAATTCTTTTGACCACTAGAGATAGCTTCACTAATAATCTTCCAGATCAATCTCATATAATCAGTAAGCCCCAACATCTAGAACTTGATGAAATAACAGAAAATATAAATACAGTCTTCTCTAGCACTCTTGATAGTGTCGCCCCCCCTTCAATTAAAGAAAATTTAAAGAGAACAATCCTGCACTATGGTACAATGATCACACTCATGCTCTCAAGAGAGCAGCTCAGAAAATGGAGCGCAGGTGGAAGAATACAAAATTAGAGGTATTTCGTGGTGCATGGAAGGATAGTGTCTGTAGCTACAGACAGGCACTAAAATCTGTCATGTCAGCATATTTTAGCAAACTCATAGAAAATAACCACAACAATCCTAGGTGTTTATTCAGTACTGTGGCTAAATTGGTTAGGAATAAAGCCTCGACTGAACCAGATATTCCATCGCAGTACAATAGTAATGACTTCATGAATTTCTTTACTGATAAAATTGAAATAATCAGAAATAAAATTGGAATTATGCAATCATCTGTCACAGTACCTCAGAAAACAGTGTCTAATTTTGCTAATGAGCAGCTTCAATCCTTCGCTGTCATAGGTCATGAAGAGCTAACAAAACTTGTTAAAAAACCAAAAGCCACAACATGTATGTTAGATCCAATACCAACTAAGCTCTTAAAAGAGGTATTCCCTGTAATCTCAGAACCTCTTCTTAATATTATTAACTCCTCACTATCCTTAGGACATGCCCCAAGAAACTTTAAAATGGCAGTTATCAAACCACTTATTAAGAAGCCACAGCTTGATCCTGGAGAATTGTCTAATTATAGACCTATTTCAAATCTCCCATTTGTCAAATACTAGAAAAGGTAGTGTCATCCAAACTGTTCATTTCTACAGAGAAATGGTATATATGAACAATTTCAGTCAGGATTTAGGCCCCATTACAGTATAGAGACTGCACATAAAAGACTGTGTACTCAGCCCTATGCTGTACATCCTCTTCACACATGACTGTGTTGCTGCCCAACTCAACAATGTCATCAAAGTTTGCTGATGACACCACAGTCATTGGTCTTATCACAGGCAATGATGAGATGGCTGTAAAAGATGAGGCGAGAAGCAGTTTTCCTTCTTAAGGTGAGGCTTTATTTTTCCTCTTCACCACACCACTTTCCAGTTTTCCTTTTAAGCACTAAGCTAAATCCTATCACACACTGCTTTCACAAATAAACTTTCACTAACAATCCTTGCTCTGGCTCGGCTCTGTCGTGTCCAGTCTCTCTCTCGTCTGAGTGCTGCGTGGCCCTATTAATGCCGCTCTCCCCATGCTCACTGAAATTAGAGACAGGTGTTAGACATAATTTAGCTCGGGTGTAAGCGCCCTTACCGCTTTCTCTCTCTCTCTCTCCGGAGAGATGCTTGACCACGCCCCTGCTGCCACAATGGCCTATAGCAGAGAGGTGTCAGAATTGGTCACGTGGTGTGAGGCTAACAATCTCGCACTGAACATCAGCAAGACCAAGGAGATGGTTGTGGACATGAGGAGGGGCGAGCGATTCCATCAGCTACTAATGATTGGAGACTCTAAGGTAGAGAGAGTGGAAAGCTACAAGTCCCTCAGTGTCCACATCTGCGAGGACTTAAAGCAGACAAGGAACACAACGCAGTTGGTTAAGAAGGCCAATCAGAGGATGTCCTTCTTTTGGAGACCTGAGGAAATTTGGTATGTCACCACAAATCCTCAACAAATTTTACAGATGTACTGTAGAAAGTGTGTTAACCTGTTGCATAACTGTTTGTTATGGCAACAGCACAAAGCAGGAAGGCATTGCAGAGGGTGTTAATGTTAGCCCACAAATCACAGGGATGAATCTCCCCTCACTTCAGGACATCTACAATAAAATGTTCAAATGGGCTAGTAATGTTGTCCATGATCCCACCCATCCTGCCCATAAATTCTTCACCCTCATGAAGTCTGGCAAGTGGTACCGAAATACTGCAGCCAGAACTTCCAGACTCGGGGACAGCTTATCTTCTCAGGCCATCAGGATGATCAATAGCCACTACATCCACTACCACTTCAACCGGTGCCATCAGGATAAGACCACCCCCTACTAAACTACACTCTGCACTTTACCAACTGGACTATTATACACACGCATTTCATAATGCAATGATAGTCACTGACACTTTAACACTACTGGTCACTTTATCAGTACCTGCACTGCATCTCTTTTCATATTTATATTTATCTCTTTTTAAAGTTGGGTATTGCTTTTATTGTGCATATTTTTATATTATATTGCTCTATGCCCTGTTACCCCTGTTTTTTGGGAGGTGTTTACAAAATAAGAATTTCATTGTGCACAAAAGCACAGATGACAAAGGTGCCCACTTGAACTTACCAGAGTTACAAATGACTTATCGTCTGATCGCGGCTGCATTTCTCTTCTAGTGCTCTTAGATCTTAGTGCTGCATTCAACACGATAGATCACGACATTCTCTTGAATAGGCTTGAGAATTATGTTGGGATTAGTGGACTTCGCATGGTTTAGGTCCTATTTATCAGACTGCTACCACTTTGTAAGTGTAAATGAGGAATTGTCAAATCAAACAAAAGTTAAGTTTGGAGTGCCACAGGGATTAGTTTTAGGGCCTCTGCTTTTCTCCTTGTATATGCTTCCCCTGGGAGATATTATCAGGAATCGTGGAATAAGTTTCCACTTATGCCGACGATACCCAACTTTATATTTCTTCAAAACCTGACGAAATTTCACATTTCTCCAAATTAGTAGAGTGTACCAATGAAATAAAAGATTGGATGGCCAGAAATTTCCTTCTACTGAATTCCGACAAAACAGAGGTAATAATTATTGGACCAAAAACCTCAAAATAAGACGCTAAAATATAATTTGACTCTCGATGGATGTACTGTTACGTCATCTTCTACAGCAAAGAACTTTAGGTTTTATAGTTGATACCAATCTGTCCTTTGAAAATCAAATTAGCAATGTTTGTAGAACAGCATTCTTCTACCTCAGAAATATTGCTAAGATACGACACATGCTCTCTGTTGCTGATACCGAAAAATTAATTCATGCGTTCATGACCTCAAGACTAGATTATTGTAATGCATTACTGGGAGGATGTGGGAGGAGCTGCCGGAGTGCTGACAGAACCAAGAAATATGATCATATTAGCCCCATTTTATCATTGTTACATTGGCTACCTGTTAAATTTTGTATTAATTTTACAATTCTGTTAACCACGTACAAAGCTTTGAATGGTCTAGCTCCACAGTACTTAAGTGACCTTCTACCATGCTATATTCCATCACGTTCATTACGATCACGCAATTCTGACCTGTTAATAGTTCCTAGAATATCAAAATCCACAAAAGGAGGTAGATCCTTTTCATATTTGGCTCCTAAATTCTCCCTAACCCTGTTCGAGATGCATACACACTCAGTTTACAACTAGACTAAAGACTCATCTATTTAGCCAGGCATACACCTAATTTATCCATCAACTCACAATTAGGCTGCTTTAGTTAGGTCTGCCGGAACCAAAAACATTTCTCAATCTAAAACTCTGCAATAAATTGAATGGCATCTACGCTAATATTATTAGGGGTCAAGCCCCGGAGGAGCGAAAGACCCCTATTGTTAGTTTTCTTCTTCCGCTCTTGAGTCTATGGCAGCCCATAGAACCACTTACGGGAAAGTTATGAAATTTGGCACACAGATAGAGGACAGTCTGATCTGTAACCACAGCAAATTTGGCATCTCTACCTCAAACCCTCTAGCGCCACCAACTGCCCAAATTTGCACTCACGTTTATGTTAATAACTTTTGAACCGTGAGTCCTAGAAAAGAAATTCGTCATGAGAATTTTTCCGCCATTTAGAATTTTCTGAAAAACCTACTTTTTCAAACTCGCCCTAGGCCGTTTGTCCGATTTACACAAAAATTGGCCTGCATCATCTAGAGGCACTCACGACAAAGTTATTCACAGAATTTTGATAAACCATACCGTTTTCGAATGGCGCTTCAACAAATTTGAACGTGCAAAATTGAACTTGAGGCTGTATCTCCGCAATGCTTAGAGGGATTGGGACGAAACTTGGTATGTGTCATCACCATTAGGCCCTGCGGTAACCTGCAGCATTTTGGTGCACTGCCGCCTACTGGTCAAGAGATATGAAAGAACATTTTTGCTTCTAACTTCTGAACAGTTTGTCATAAAATCATCAAATTGGTCTCATTAGATTCAGTGGGGTATAGCAAGTCCAACGATATGAACAATTCCTGTCGGCCATTTTGAATTTAGTCATGAAATGCTGTATTTTACGAATGACTTGGCGTATCATTACGAAACTCGGTATGTGTCTCTAGCACCATGCTCTGAAGGGACTCCCAGTTTCAGGACAGCGCCACCTTGTGGTCAAATTATAATGCTATTTCTAAAAATGCTAATAGCTATTGACTCCTTTTGCCTACTTTCATGAGACTGGTCTTGATAGATTCCGTGGTTCATGCCGAGAACAATTATACCAATTATGTCATGATCGAGCAAATTTCCTGTCCACAATTTTTAAATGTTTTGAAAACCTACTTTTTCAAACTCCTCCTAGACTGTTTGTCAGATTTGCACAAAAATTGGCCTGCATCATCTTGAGGCACTCAAGACAAAGTTATTCACAGAATTTTGATAAACCATACCGTTTTCAAATGGCACTTCAACGAATTTGCCGAAGAACGCGCAAAATTGAATTTGAGGCTGTATCTCCAACGCTTTGAGGGATTGGGACGAAACTTGGTATGTGTCATCGTTAGGCACTGAGGTTACCTACAGCGTTTTGGCACACTGCCCCCTGCTGGTCAGGAGATAGAAAAATGGCTATTTTGGCTTAACTCTTGAATGCTTTCCTGCATAACCATCATGCCCAGATACTACCTGAGCAGTTTCAGAACAGCGCCACATACTGGACAAAAGTTCTAAGAAGTAGCTATTTTTAATTATTTTTAAAATAAATGGGTTCATGATTTGAAAGTTTACTTTTTCTAACTGATCATACACTGTTCATCAGACTCTAACCAAAAACATGTCACAAAGCTTCTTTTGCTGCTCATGGTGCCGATAATTGGCTTGACCCGGTATTGCTGCTTGCAGCTATATTTCTATTTGGTTCCATGTCTCAACCTTGGGATTCATATCCACTGCTACGTGTCACTGAGTGATGATGACAAACTACAACCGGTGCTAGCCAGACATCACAGGAGTCTTTTATGATGGAATTCAGAGGATGAACTGATGCCAACTCCATCTGTAAGTCATCGGATACCTCATATGCCATTACCTGAACCTTGGACTTAGGATAGACCTCACCGAAATAACCTGCTGGTTGAACTGCTATGCACTTCACTGATCTCTCCCTGCATCACCTCAGTCTAATGATGGACTTGCACTCTTATAATGGAATACACAGACTACCAATTAATTGCCAACAAAAGTCTTCATCAGCCAACTAACAAAAGACAATGCATCAATGTGAACTTCTGCAGTTAATCCAGGATGAACTTCAAAGACATTAGTCATTAATCTTACAGTTCATACAAAATCTTTGTTTAAACACTGGCCCTTAACACTTACTTAGTTTAATCATTTTAAACCATGACTTGCACTGCACATAAATAACTAATATTGTCATTATATTCATGTTGTTTAGTCAGAGGGGAACTGGCCCCCACAGTGAGTCTGGTTTCTCTCAAGGTTATTTTTCTCCATTAACCCTTTCCAGCCAGAGCATTCAAATTTGGGAACAATTATTCCCATGGTTCCTGTCTCAATATCTTCGCCGTCCAATCCCTGATTTTTTATTTTTTTTTTATTTCTGAAAAATGCCTGATATTCATGACAATATAAGCTAAAAACCACATATGATTGGTTAAAGGGTTACTGGGCGTGAATAATAAATGTATCGTCATCAGTGTCATCCTCCATTTGCCTGGACTTACTGCTTCAAATTGAAAACTGAGGCGATCTTTCGAGGTAAGACAATTTATTTAACATGTGTTGTCAATACTGTCTATTGAAAGTCAAAACATTTTAGTTACGAAGCATTTATTTGTAGGAGTAACGCTAGTTATTTCTGGAAAAATAAGGAGTGGTGGTGAAATTACTAGGTTTGTAAAAAATTATGGTGACTGGACAAAAGTAGCAGCCCTACAGCCCACTGTCATCAGCGATTATAACAAAAATATGGGCGGTGTTGATAGGTCAGACCAAATGATAAAATCTTACGACAGCCTACAAAAAACTCAGAAGTGGTGGAAGACTCTTTCCACTTCATAGACATTGCCGTTGTCAATAGTTTCATATTGTTTAAGGAATGGTAACACATTCATGTGGCACCAGGGGATGAGTGTAGACCGGTGAACTTAACCCAGATAGATTTCAGAGAAAACCTGGCTCGTCAGCTGGGAGGTATCGATATTCACACAAGTTTCCCTTTGCATACACTAAAGCCAGTAGTCCCTCCTTCATCATCACTCCACACAGCCCATGTCCCTAAATTTGAAGAGTCCTCTAAGAGATGTTGGCTATGCTATCGGAAAAGTAGGACTGAAAATAAAACTAAAGTAGCTTGTTGCGCGCTGGAATGTAATGGCAAAAGACTTTGCTTGGTTGGCAATAGGAACTGTTTTCAGTCTGGGCACTCAGCTGAGTGTGACCAGTTTCACGAAGAGGCCTAGGTTGGGCTGTGTTAACTGGTGGTGTCGTCCTCCCCCTCCCCTCTTTTCTCCCTCTCTTCTCTCCACAGGTATTGCAGTTGTTGAGTATTTATGAATTTATATATATATATTCTGTTCCTGCACTCTTTATTAAAAATGTACTTACTGTAGATGGTTCTAAAGTTTGATTTTGTTGTGTAATTCTAATGTTCAAATTAAAGTGTGTGTTTTATTGAACACATAAAATGTATATTTCAGTGTTTGTTTCCTTCAATTTCAGATGCAATCTCAATTTATTATTACAGGTGCTCAAAAGGAGTATTTGAGGAGTGGTCATGTGAAATGTATCTTAACATTCTAAATGTTTGTTTTATTCCATTTTCCCACTAATCACCAGAATGGTCATAACTTTTAAACAATAGATTATGTTTCTAATCTGTCTGCTATTCTACATTGCCCATAAAATTATGTATATTTCATACACTAAGTTTCTCTCTAGCTTGTTATTAAAATGGTTGAAAATGCAGCTGTCTAAAGTATGGTTGCCTGGGAAGATTTTTGTAAAAATTGCTGTGAAATCTTATCAATAAAAGATGATTAGCCTTAAATAATCATACATATAAATATATCATTTGAAATCCCTAGTTCTTCTCTTCAGTATGGTATATACAGTTCAGGTGTGTGATATATGAATATAATATGAAGTTGGATATAAATATCATATTCTGGCACAGAATGGAATTTTTAGAATTTTGGGCTCAGGCTTTAAAGGGTTAACTTATTAGAACTGTGGTGCTTGGCATGCAAATACCACTCGCCAATTTTCATTGGCCTTTTATCAAAGACCAGAGGTGTCTCGGGCTCCCAAGAGTGACCCCTAGAGTCACTACATCGACACAACGTCGAGTGAGTGACAGATAGGGAACAACAATACAGAATAAGACTTTAGAAAACATGCAACAACAAAAACGATCACACTCTTAACTTTAAGCGTTTGTGCAGGAAATGTCAATTCACAAAGAGAAAATCAGCTGCTGTTTTACTTTCACTTCTGAACTCGAGTGTTCCTCCTAACAGGTCTATAAAGCATTTATGAAAGTGTCATGACTCTTAATTCTCATAGAATAGTGCTCAATTTTATAATGAATTAACAACATCTCATTAAGACAGGATAGAAATATCAGGAAAAATCAATGTTCAAAGCCGTGTTCTTGCCTTACCATGATTCACTGTGGTAAGCTTATAATAATGATTACAATTTTGAGGTGTCGGGTCGGATTTGGAGGGGAATTGCATGCTTTCGTCATTCGTTCTTGTGTGTTACGTCACGTCCATTTTCAGCTGGTCAAAATAAAACTGGCAGATATGTAACATACTTGGTCAGACTTCATTTTGTAATACAGTGGTCAAATATTGATGCAAGCATCTTCAGACCTTTAAATTGATTTATAGTTGATCATAGGTGTCATTTAGGGGTGGGACGGGTGGGACATGTCCCTACCACTTTCTGAAAAAGCTTTCATCAGAGAAAAGTTTAAAGCAGAAGAAACATTGACAGTTCTGGAGCAGGAGATTATATTTTGTTTGTGTGCATTATATTTTGATCAATGTTTCTTTTGAATCATTTAGGGAATCAATTTGTGAAAGAATCGTTTGAGCCGAATCTTTTGATCAATTTGAATTGGTCAAATCGGTTCAGAAACTGACTGAACGATTCACTTAGGGAATCGATTTGTGAAAGAATTGTTGGAGTTGACTCGTTTGATGAATTTGATTGTTTTGAATTGGTCAAACTAATTCAGAAAGCGGCCTGAATGATTCATTTAGCGAATCGTTTGAATCTAATCTTTTGATCAATTTGTCCCCACCACTTTTTAAAACAAAGTGACACCCATGAAGTTGGTCAAGATTAAAAAGGATTGTAAAGGATTTAATGGTAATATTGTGCAGTCAATGCAAACACAGAGACAACATTTAGTGCAGAGGATATTTATCTAAAATCAACACAATACAAACATAAACATATGTCCAGTCGTTTGCCGGCGATGAAGAAGCTCTTTTAAGTTTAACACGTGTGCAGTTTGTGAACGACTCCTACAGGTAAAGATATTTTCCAAATAAAAGAGTATAAAAACACATCAATAAAGTATCAAGGCATTACAATGTTGTTTTGGACATGTACAATGACCTTGAAGCACAATATAAATACATTAGTTTATGAATATGGGATCCATATAGCACCATGCTATTCTTTGAAGTACTTAGTAGCACCATGTAAATACAGAGAGACAAATAAATATGGTAGTTGTATATCAAAGTTTGGTGTTCCCATCTGATCCCAACAGAGTGTTTTCACCCAGGTGTGTTCACATACACAAGGCATGTGTCCTCAGAACAGTACATATAGAAATACAGGATAATATGGATAGTATATGTACATAGAGTTGTTCTATATATGAATGTGCAGAGGTTAGTACAGGTAGTGTAAATATGATCAAATGTAAAAACAGTGATTTTGTATATTAAACACATGGGTTTGTATAGGTATCATGTATAATTATGAATGATATTTTTCCATGCACACACATTTTATATTGCACCGTATGCTGTCCTGTAAATAATCTTTTAGATGCTTTGTCTATGACATTATTCTGCATCTGCTTAAAAAAAAATGAAGTAGCTTAAATGTAGCAAGCGTCACGTATATTTGTAAAATTTGTCAAATAAAGCACGTCTCTATAGTGCAGACACTTTGTCACGATGATCATGTTTTGATGGTGTCTGAAGAGTTGGTGGATGATGTGAAGCTATGAACTGATGTGAGTTACATTAATATTATTAAATGCTTTGTTGTATTAAGTTTAGAAGGTGCCATGTCGTCCGCCAGACGTGTCCGGTGTGCGACCCTCTTAAAAGTATTAATACAGTACTGTAAGTGTTGAATCTGTATAAGCTATGATTTCTGACATCTATGTCCACTTTTAAAAAAGCCGCTACGCCCCTGAAACACCTCATTCAAGTCATTTGGAGAATCTGAGTTTGAATAAATAACATAAATAATGAATCTGAGATGATGATTCAGATTTAAACAGATAACAATAACAGCTGGATTATGTGTTTCATGAGATTAAAACATCATGAGTCTGTTTCATCTCTGAAATCTTCATGTGATGGAGCAGTTTGAGTTTCAAAGTTCTCTGAATCATCACATTAAGTCCTCTGAACGACCCTCTCAAAACACCTGACAACAGATCAAAACTAAATTAATATAATCACATTCAGCATCATATTTTCACTTTAATCAGAATGTTATACAGTAATATAATGTCTACAATGTAGATAAATCATATTAAAAATAAGAAGAAACATAACTATTCCCTTAAAATATCATTAAATGTAATGGGTCACGCAGGGAATTCTGGGAATGCCCGATTATAGTTTTTTACTGTAATTTTAACAATAATTTACAGTAAAAAGTACATGTACTCTCTTGTTAAACAATGTATATTGTTAAAATCATACTTTGTACATTTTATTGTAAAAACGACTGTATTGTCTTTTTAAATATATTATAATTTGTACTGTATATTTTACGTTTAATACTCATGAATTAATTCACGTTTTTTTACTGTAGAATTTTATATTCTTTTACCGTTAAAATGACAACATTTATTTTTCAGTGTAGCTCTTTTTTTTGTGTTTTTAATGACGTTTTGCTGTAAAAAAAGGAAAAACATTTCAGAGTAAATAGTGTTGGCTTTGGTGAAGTTTAGTCAGGTATGAGTTGACCTAACTAGAAAGTTTCAATTACTGGATATCTACTCCACTTTTTAAATGATCATACGAACATTAAGAATATTGAAATTTATGGTCAACTTTACTTCAAACTGCATGTTTTTTTTATCCTAAATCTACCTGTGAGAGTAATAAAATGTTTGGAGTTCACAAAACTTATTGTTTTAAGTGCAAGAAATGTGCAATCCAACCTAAATTGTTAAGTTGGTACAACTAATTCACCTAAAGTTGAGTAAACGCAATAATGCTTTACAGCTAGTTGCCTTCCTTTTTAAATTTACTTTTAAAAAACTAAAAAAAGTTGGATCATTTCCTCACACAAATCCATCATAGTTTGAGCTTCAACTGAAACTCTTTATGTCCCACAGCAAACAATAAATCAATAAAGCAATGAGTAAATGAATTTTCAATCATTTAATATTTATATTTAGAGCTGAATAAAGCAATAATTCTCAAAATGAAATGAATAATATAATAACATAATAAACAGATGAAGGGCAAAGTTTTGGTGATGCAGGAGAAAAGATGCTAAAGGGACGAATCGTTATGAGTCTGTGTTTAATGACTGAAGGACAGTAAGAGAGATCTGTCATCATCACTTACCGGACCGTCTTTTTCCGCAGCATGAAACACACAATCAGCAGAATAATGGGGATAAAAAGAGCACAAATCCAGAACAACTGATCTATATGAATAATAAAAAGAACATATCAGCTCATCTGTGTGACAACAATAAATCTATGTTAGCGTGTAAAACTACAGGTGTAAATCTCTTAATGTTCAGATATAAGACAGATATTAACAGTTAAAGATGAGTGTTTTTACATGAGTGTCGGGGAGCTGGAGTAAAAATATCTGTAAATAAAAACAAACATACAGATCAGAAATATTGTACAACACACACTCATAAAATACAGTAAATACAGGTCTGTTTACACAATAACAAACATCATTAAATCTAAACACTGGACACATGATGTCATTTATTTTCCATGTTCAAAATCATCAATCATGTATGAAGAAACATTTCTATCATCTCTCACACACATCATCTGATCTCACCTGATGTTGGTGTCACTGCAGTTTCATTCCACGCTGATAAAAACACATTAAAAATCATCATGAACAACAGAAGTTTCAACTAAACAAAGAGTTTCAGCTGCATCAGAACACACTAGATCAATGTATAATATCACTGTAAACATTATGATCATCACACTCACCTCTGTATGTGGTCTGGTGTGTGAACTGAAATAAAAGATTCATTAGAACATCATTTCTACTGTTCATTAATGTTTCATTCATTACTTAATGCTGTAAGAGTTTATTATGTTTAGTGTTGTGATGTACTGCATTAATATTCAAAGAGAAGAAGAAAACAGAATCATCCTTTGTTAGGTTTCTTATGCTGTGATTTTCAGATGAATGAGATAGTGAATTACCCCTGAAGTGGGACAGAGGATCTCATGATGAAGTTTCTGCACACAGTGATTGATGATGATTCTGTCAGATGATACAGCAGTCGCAGGTTCAGTCCATCTGTTATATGATGGATCTGCTATCACAACACCATCCTGTTCACAATCAAACACAATTACATCATGTATCTGTCTCCATGTGAAGAACTAACTGAGAAACACTCATCATCATCACCTGTGTGCACCAGGACTGATCACAATCAAACACAATTACATCACGTGTCTGTCTCCATGTGAAGAACTAACTGAGAAACACTCTTCATCATCACCTGTGTGCACCAGGACTGTTCACAATCAAACACAATTACATCACGTGTCTGTCTCCATGTGAAGAACTAACTGAGAAACACTCTTCATCATCACCTGTGTGCACCAGGACTGTTCACAATCAAACACAATTACATCACGTGTCTCTTCTCCATGTGAAGAACTAACTGAGAAACACTCATCATCATCACCTGTGTGCACCAGGACTGATCACAATCAAACACAATTACATCACGTGTCTGTCTACATGTGAAGAACTAACTGAGAAACACTTTTCATCATCACCTGTGTGCACCAGGACTGATCACAGTCAAACACAGTTACATCACGTGTCTGTCTCCATGTGAAGAACTAACTGAGAAACACTTTTCATCATCACCTGTGTGCACCAGGACTGATCACAATCAAACACAGTTACATCACGTGTCTGTCTCCATGTGAAGAACTAACTGAGAAACACTCATCATCATCACCTGTGTGCACCAGGACTGATCACAATCAAACACAATTACATCACGTGTCTGTCTCCATGTGAAGAACTAACTGAGAAACACTCTTCATCATCACCTGTGTGCACCAGGACTGATCACAATCAAACACAATTACATCACGTGTCTGTCTCCATGTGAAGAACTAACTGAGAAACACTCATCATCATCACCTGTGTGCACCAGGACTGATCACAATCAAACACAATTACATCACGTGTCTGCTTCTCCATGTGAAGAACTAACTGAGAAACACTCTTCATCATCACCTGTGTGCACCAGGACTGATCACAATCAAACACAATTACATCACGTGTCTGTCTCCATGTGAAGAACTAACTGAGAAACACTCTTCATCATCACCTGTGTGCACCAGGACTGATCACAATCAAACACAATTACATCACGTGTCTGTCTCCATGTGAAGAACTAACTGAGAAACACTCTTCATCATCACCTGTGTGCACCAGGACTGATCACAATCAAACACAGTTACATCACGTGTCTGTCTCCATGTGAAGAACTAACTGAGAAACACTCTTCATCATCACCTGTGTGCACCAGGACTGATCACAATCAAACACAGTTACATCACGTGTCTGTCTCCATGTGAAGAACTAACTGAGAAATACTCATCATCATCACCTGTGTGTACCAGGACTGATCACAATCAAACACAGTTACATCACGTGTCTGTCTCCATGTGAAGAACTAACTGAGAAACACTCTTCATCATCACCTGTGTGCACCAGGACTGATCACAATCAAACACAGTTACATCACGTGTCTGTCTCCATGTGAAGAACTAACTGAGAAACACTCTTCATCATCACCTGTGTGCACCAGGACTGATCACAATCAAACACAGTTACATCACGTGTCTGTCTCCATGTGAAGAACTAACTGAGAAACACTCTTCATCATCACCTGTGTGTACCAGGACTGTTCACAATCAGGATTCTGGGTTTGATTCAATATCACAGATGATACTTTGTACACAAACCCCACAGCAGTCTGAATCTGTCCACACGTCACATTAATATTCTCCATCATCAAACTCTGAAAATAAAAGAGAAATATTTTAAATCACATTTACATCTCAAAACAGGTGTGTTAATGTAAATTTAAACTTGTCATGATATTAAGGGCCTCTTTAAGAGCTTCTCGTCATCATTAAGGTAATTTAATGAAGAAAAAAAAGCAGTTAAAAACAAAATAATGATGTTTATGGTCAATCCCTCACACACATCAGAAGACTTGGAATATAGTGCACAAGACATATGGGCTGCAAATACAATACTCTTACGAGTTTTACTTTTATGTTATTTTTGTGCTTGCCAGTGTTCATTTCTGGTCACTATATGAAAAACAGCAGCTTGAACATTCTGCTTAACATCTACTTCCGTGTGTTTCACCAAAATAAGAAAGTTATGTGTGATTGGAATGACATACATTTTTATTACTCGACTCTCTGGAAAACTCAATTCTGATTTAAACTCATATCAGTGTTTCATGTCTATTTATTTATTTATGTGGCAAGTATTCTTATAATAAGTTGGATATTAAACACCAACAGAACTAACATAATTTCAATGCAAATACATTTTTCTTATCTATTTATTAATTTGGATAGTAGCTGTGTAATAAGCAAGATCATGTAAAGTCAGTCGGTCTTCATGGTAAAATAAACCCATTCAGGCTGATACAAGTCGCTGCTTCACGTCAGGGTCCTGATCTCTCAGTGAAACAGCAGGTCAACTTTTCTTTAGCAAAAATCGTTCTAAACTGCCCTCCAGTGGGCAAAGCAGTAAGTGGTATAGGGCATATGGGCACATGTGAGCTCCAGTAATCGCCAAAAGCGTTTTATAAAGAGTTATTTTCAGCTGTACAGGATGTAAAACATTGAAGAGGAATGCATATTTTATCAAACCTACCCCGTAACCAGTGCACTAAACCTAACCATTAGTGGAGTAAACATGTAATGTTACAGGAAAATGCAACCTCCAAATCTTTATTTATGCAAACATGATTATTTCCTGGTGACAATGTGGATTTGAACCATGCTCTTCTACACTGCTGACGCATCGCACTTCCGGTCACACCATGAGGGAAGGTAAACTCTTGAGCGGATACAAATATATCTGATGACAGAATGTGATTATGAGAAAGACGGCATAATGGTGCCAATCCCAGGGTAGTGGAACTGTTGGAAACAACATGCCGACTTCTCATGTCATCATGTGGTCCTGTCTGCCAGAGCAACTTCTAAATGCCCAAATGAAAATGAATGAGCACTGCACATTTTACATAGTACAAGCATTTTACATTTTAGGTTTCAGTGTTGTGAATTTTGTGTTTCAGTGTGTAGCTTACATGACATTTCAAGCACTGACAAGTTGTATCATTATTATCATTGCAAAAAATATTTTCTTTGTCTTGTTTTCCAGTAAAAAGATCTAAACATTCTTAAAACAAGATATAATAACCTGACAAGAAAATGACATAAAATATTAAGTCTTGTTTTGAGAGAACTTTACACTCAAGAAAAAAAACATCTGCCAGTGGGGTTCGAAAAATAAATGTGTTTTCTTGTTTTAAGAATGATTAGATATTTTAACTGGAAAACAAGACATAAATATTAATTAAGAAAATCTAATTATGACATCAAATGGATAGAATAGGCTACATTAGTACAAATTTGTACATTAAAATATAAAAAAAATAGAGTCTCTCTCTCTCTCTATATATATAGATATATATTCAGTACATACTGTTTGTCTCCCCAAAGCGTCACAAAACTGGTCACTCTAAAAGTAGTCTGGGGTTGTGCAGTTGTCAGCAGAATCTGGGCCAGTTCTGTCTACGTGCTCCACTGGCATGTATTCTTGATGGCCATCGTAAGATTTGGGATTTCCCTGGGGCAGAACAGCTGGTAGATGGCCATTTGTTCAAGGGGGAACCAGATGGATCAGGTTTGGACCGTTCTATTGATGCAATGACACTATTATTCTGCACTGTCCACAATCACAATGTTTTAAGCATGAAAGTAAAAAGGGAAGGTCTCCTCTTTCTAATACGCAGAGAGCCATGATCATCTCAGCCAATGACTTTGTGCCTTTCAAAATCCCATCTGGTGTTCATTCGCGTGCTGTAATTTTAGAAGAGAGGCTCATTACAGCTCGTCACCACTTCCTGAATTCCCAGATCCTGAGCGTCATCAAACCAGTTTAACAATGATTATGCACAGGTTTATCTTCACAATAGTTGCAGGACAACTACTTTTTCAGTTTTTATAACAACAATAGCACTACAATGTTAAAATGATCAATGTGATTTTTATTTTCAGAGTAAAGTTCATCAAAACCTATTTGATAGTTGAGGGTTTGCTCTTCAGCCAGATCTTTGAAAAAAAAAAAAAAAAACTTATGGCCAGAACTTAAGACTGTTGAATACCCCAGACTATTTCAGTGTAAATAAAAGCACTGTATTGATGGTTAGTTATATGTAAGTTACAATGGAAATGTTGTCTAAATACAGAAAAGTTCTGCAAAGAAAAAGCTTTGCTGTAGAGCGACACGTGACGTGTTGTTGCCCCCAGAAACTTTTACATTCAGAGTGTCCCATTCCCTCCAAGAATTCATCATGTTAGATCAAATGACTTAATGTTTTGATCATTTACAAACCCACAGTTCATAAAATCATTTACAAGCTATATAGTAAATGCATCACAAGCTAACTATAATGAAGCAAATGTTATATACCTTAATCAGGTCCTGATCAAAATCAGTGTGAGATGCCCAGTGTTATTCACAGAACAGATGCTTCCAAATGAATCTTGAGAAGAAATGTCTCTGCATCAGTAAAACGCCTAGCACATTGTGACTGCTGTGACTAAAGACTGCTAGATTAGTTCCCATTTAAAGTTTCATTTTAGTGAAGTTACCAAAAAACTCACTAACATTTATCCAATCGGTCAAAATATATGAAAACAAGAGCTGAAAGTCAGTCCACATTTTTGGATCATCTTTGAATAAAAAGATCTTTATATTAGATAGATATCTAAATTAAACAAATATTCAAGTACAGAAAGCAATGCAAAGCATAAGAGAGGCAAAGCATGGTATAATGTTTTAATATAGCACATGTCATACACAATGATAATACAAAGTGCTTTACACTGAAATGATAAAGAAAATAAAAGACACATTAAAGTCAGTTACAATGTGTACATTAAATGTATTACGAAGACAATAACACTGTACCCAATTAAAACATTATCATGCAGTATTTGCAGTTATAAGCAACACTGCGGGATATTTTTGATCAATATTCTGATATTCTTGTCAATAGGCCCTTCCCTCTTCCCACTGACGGAATGCACAGATGTATTGAATATGTATATAAGAGTATATGGATGAACTCAAAGAAACATTTTTACATCTATGTTTACAGCAAACCTCACTGCAAGCATCAGCACTTTTAAAGCTCAACAGAATTATAATGTTTTTGTTCTTTTGGCACGATGAAGACAATATTGTCAGTTTCACTCACAGTTTATTTTATAGTGTTGTAAAATTAAGAAATATGTTATAATTCAAAACTTGGAGGTTAATACACTGCATATATTTGTTGCATTATAAATAACAGAAACATAACATGAAGTTGTGACGAGGAGGAGGGCGGGGCCGGGCCGTGACTTTGCACGCCCGGCCCCCAATCGGACTAATCAGCCGAGGAGAGTGGATAAATGCAGCCGGATGTGGCAGTTCGGGAGAGAGAGAGCCACATGCAGCTGCTGTGTGTGTGTGTTTATGTTTGTGTCTTTTGTTTAAGTTTTCAAAATATTACTTTGACTGTTCAGCCGGTTCCCGCCTCCTCCTTGCCCATTTTACGCCTGTTACATTTGTTTCCGAAACCCAGGAAGAAGTAGGGATGTGCTGTCGTGGAGTCCTCGCCACTGCTGTCCGCCCAAAGAAGCAGCCGCAGCCGTCCACTGGGGGATGCAGGAGTTGCTGCCAGCCGCCTGGACGCGGAGGAACGGCCGCCAACCGCAAGGGGAGGAGGGGCTCGCTGCCGGCCGCCAGAATGGGAGGGGTGTTCCATCCACCAGGGGTAGGAGGACTCGCTACGGTCCGCCCGGGGAGGAGCGGCTGTCATCTGCCAGAGGGTGGAGGAGTGGTCAAGGACCAGACGACGGCGTGTTAGGGAACTGGCAAGCACATTTTTTTCTCTCTCTCCTCTCTCTCTTTGTCACTCTCTTTCGCCTTGGCCTTTCCCTCTACTCCCCCCCCCCCCTTTGAAGAAGCAATTAACTATTGTTTAATATCTGGATTTATTCATAATTACAGTCTTGTTTTTGTCATCTTTCTGCAGAGACAGTTATTAATATAGCGTTCTGCTCTTTACAGCAGTCTTCTGCAATGGAAAGCCTTTCTTAAATAGTTCAGTGGCATCATTATGTGTTTTAGATTTAATTCATATAAAATGAATTATAATAATTTGTAGTATCTCATGGGCAGAAGAAAATATTCATTTCCATTCTGAAGGAACTTAATAAAAAAAAAAAAGAAGAAGCATCAGATTTACACAAAGATGGCCTATGAGAAAATTCAGCTTGGAACCATTAAGTCTACAGAATCAGAGCTCTGTGGACTGCCAAGATCCTTTCCTCACACACACACCCACATCTAATGTTCTTTCAGGAATCGAGCCAATACCTGAGGACCGCCTCTTTTGGACATGTCAGACATGCTGTGAACTGTTGAGCTGCTGATACTGAGCATGCGTGAGCTGAGGGGTTCATTCGGGGGACGAAATGCATGTTTTTGATGTATTTTCCTGAAAGTACTGGAAATACAGTTATGACTTGATTGTATTATCGCTTTTGCAATGTTTGCTGATCTGGCACTAAACACACACATATTAACAACAGTGAATATAATGATGATCCCCTAAATCACATAAAGATTTAAAAGAGACATTCAAGTCTTCAGAATTAAAGATTTACTCTGAAACCTGTAAACTTTCATTCCCATGAGAGATTTCTGGGTAATCCAGAAAACATCACAATAATGTGAACAAACACACGGCTCCCTGATTGTGTTTAAACGACACATGTACTGATCTTCTGTTACCCTGCTGTACTTGCCCTGATCCAACTGTCTCTCTCTGACTGTGGACAGATGCGGGTCTATAAATCTGTGTGAGAACGAGAGATTCATGGCCCTTTTCTGATCTCTTTCCTCTTCTCTTCCTCTCAGAGAATCTTCTGTAACGCCTCAGCAGTGTGCAGCATCTGAGAGAAGCATTTATACATCAGCTTAAACACGATCTTACCTCAGTACATTCAGTGTTGGGCAATTTACTCTAAAAACGTAACTAACTACTGATTACATCTTCCACAGTGTAATTAAATTACTGTACTAATTACTCTGTCTGAAAAGTAATTACATCACTTATTTCTAATTACTTTCAAAAACCCTGATCAACCTCGTCCAGATGAAAAATACAAGGATATTGTTCTTTTAATTCTTTCAAATAAATCATATCAAATCACATAAATTATTCATGAACTGGTCAAAGAATTTAAGGGGGCAGTGTTATATTAGAAAACATATTTTAACATCAGAGGTTCAATTAGAAAGCACGTTAAATTCCGATTTTAAATTTACTATTTTATATAGAATTGTTCTATAGTCTATACAGTATTTAACGCAATTACATAAGAAGTAACTGTAATTAAATTACTGTAAATTTAAAAGTAATCCCTTACTTTACTTTTTATGAAAAAGTAATTTAATTACAGTAATTCATTACTTAGTATAAATTATTGAAATACATATAAATGGATTTTACAGAGCAAAGCAGTGGCCCAGAGGGTCTAAAAACTTTAGGTTCTGTTCACATTTCTTGAACATGAATTTTCCCCCAATGCAAACAAAATCAAAAATCAATCAAATCACTTTATTGTCACATAGCCATATACACAAGTGCAATGGTGTGTGAAATTCTTGGGTGCAGTTCCGATCAACATAGCAGTCATGACAGTGATGAGACATATACCAATTTACAATAACATCAAATTAACGCAACGCAATTTAAACATCTGTTATACATAATTAAACTCGACTTAAAACATCAAATTAACACAACACAATTTAAACATCTGTTATACACAATTACACTCAACAATATACAAATAACACACTGTACAGTATACAATATGCTGTTTTTTTTGTTTTTTACTATATAGATACTATATAGATACACATTATTCAATAAAAATTAAAATATATATGAAAAAAGTATATATATAGAATGTACAGTATTGTACTGTATTGACATTCAGGCTGTCGGTTGATAGTCAGTTGTTAAGAGAGACATAATATAATGACAGTAATATAATTTATGACAGTCCGGTGTGAGATAAAAGAGTAATAAAGTGCAGGGCTGATGTATTTTGATCGTGGGAGATCAAGAGTTCAGAAGTCTGATTGCTTGGGGGAAGAAGCTATCATGGAGTCGGCTGGTGCGGGTCCTGATGCTGCGATACCGCCTACCTGATGGTAGCAGTGAGAACAGCCCATGGCTCGGGTGGCTGGAGTCTCTGATGATCCTCCGAGCTTTTTTCACACACCGCCTTGTATATATTTCCTGGAGGGAGGGAAGCTCACCTCCGATGATGTGTTTGGCAGTTCGCACCACCCTTTGCAGTGCTTTGCGGTTGTGGGCAGTGCTATTGCCGTACCAGGCGGAGATACAGCCAGTCAGGATGCTCTCCACAGTGCAGGTGTAGAACCGTGTGAGGATGTGGCGGTTCATTCCAAACTTCCTCAGCCGTCTCAGGAAGAAAAGGCGCTGATGAGCCTTCTTCACAACGACTTCAGTGTGGACGGACCATGTGAGTTCCTCAGTGATGTGGACACCCAGGAACTTGAAGCTGCTGACTCTCTCCACTGGTGCTCCATTGATGGTGATTGGACTGTGTTCTCTGTCTTTTCTCCTGAAGTCCACCACAAGCTCCTTTGTCTTACTGACGTTGAGGGAGAGGTTGTGCTCCTGACACCAGTGTGTCAGAGTGTGCACCTCCTCTCTGTAGGCTGTTTCATCATTGTCAGTGATCAGACCTACCACCGTCGTGTCATCAGCAAACTTAATGATGGCATTGGAGTTATGTGTTGCCACACAGTCATGTGTGTACAGGGAATACAGTAGTGGGCTGAGAACACAGCCCTGCGGGGCTCCAGTGTTGAGGGTCAGTGATGAGGAGATGTTGCTGCCTATTCTAACCACCTGGCGTCTGCTTGACAGGAAGTCCAGGATCCAGCTGCACAGCGAGCTGTTTAAGCCCAGAGCCCGGAGTTTCTCATCTAGCTTGGAGGGCACTATGGTGTTGAATGCTGAGCTGTAGTCTACAAACAGCATTCTCACATAAGTGTTCTTTTTTTCCAGGTGGGAGAGAGCAGTGTGTATTGTAGATGCAATGGCATCATCAGTGGAGCGGTTGTTGCGGTAAGCAAACTGCAGCGGGTCAAGATTGAGTGGCAATACAGAGCAGATGTAATCTCTGATTAGTCTCTCAAAACATTTGCTGATGATGGGGGTCAGAGCAACAGGACGCCAGTCATTTAAACAAGTTATTTTCAATTGTTTTGGAACAGGCACAATGGTGGATGTTTTAAAGCATGTGGGGACTACAGACAAAGAGAGGGAAAGGTTGAAAATGTCCGTAAAAACACCAGCCAGCTGGTTCGCGCACGCTCTGATGACGCGGCCCGGAATGCCGTCTGGACCCGCGGCTTTGCGGATATTCACCCGTCGGAAGGATCGGGTTACATCCGCTACAGAGACGGAGAGTGAACTAACCTCTGTAGCTTCGGCCGTGAGAGCTCTCTCCGCGAGGGTGGTGTTATTTCCCTCGAAACGAGCATAAAAAGTATTTAGCTCATCCGGTAGAGAGGCAGCGGTGTTCATGGCGGAGTTTTTATTCCCTTTAAAGTCCGTGATGATGTTAATTCCCTGCCACATGCTTCTAGAGTTGGTGGTGTTAAACTGTCCTTCAATCTTACTCCTGTACTGGCGTTTTGCTGTTTTGATAGTTTTTCGGAGGGCATAACTGGCTTGTTTATGCTCCTCCGCGTTCCCGGAATTAAAAGCGGAGGTCCGCACATTAAGTGCCGCGCGAACATCGCTGTTGATCCACGGCTTCTGATTCGGATAGATTCGCACAGTTCTGGTCGGAATCACTTCCTCTACACACGTTCTGATGAAACACATTACGCTATCAGCGTAAAGCTCGATGTCGTCATCAGAGGCGGACCGGAACATCTCCCAGTCCGTGCGATCAAAACAGTCTTGTAGCGTAGAGTCTGATTGGTCCGACCAGCACTGGATCGTTCTGAGGGTGGGTGCTTCCTGTTTCAGTTTCTGCCTGTAAGCGGGCAGAAGCAGAATGGAAGAGTGGTCCGATTTGCCAAATGGTGGGCGGGGGAGGGATTTGTAGCCATCCCGGAACGGAGAGTAGCAATGGTCCAAAACCCGGTCCCCTCGTGTGTTGAAACTAATGTGCTGGTGATATTTTGGTGCGACTGATTTTAAACTGGCTTTATTAAAGTCCCCGGTCACAATGAACGCGGCCTCAGGGTGCGCGGTTTCCTGCTCACTTATACTCCCATACAGTTCCTTGAGTGCCCGGTCTGTGTCGGCTTGTGGGGGAATGTACACAGCAGTGATAATGACCGCTGTGAATTCCCTTGGTAGCCAGAATGGTCGACACAGAAGCATAAGAAATTCCAGATCAGGAGAACAGAAAGACTTGATGGAATGTACGTTCCTCTGATCACACCAGGATTTGTTGATCATAAAACATACACCACCTCCTCTAGTTTTACCTGAGAGGTCTTTCGCTCTGTCCGCTCGGAGCATGGAGAACCCCGCGGGTTCAATGGCTGAGTCTGGAATCTCCGCAGACATCCAAGTTTCTGTAAGGCAGATAACGCAGCAGTCCCTCGTCTCTCGTTGGAAAGAGATCCGCGCTTTCAGCTCGCAGAGCTTGTTATCCAGAGACTGGACATTTGCCAGTAGAATAGTGGGTAGCGGGGGTCGATTTGCGCGGCGTCTTACTCTGATGAGAACGCCGGCTCTGTTTCCCCTTTTCCTCCTGCGCTTCCGCGGCCGTGCTGCCCAGACAAAGGGCTCCGCTTGCGTGTTTGTAAACAGCGGGTCGGCATTGAGGAATGTGAAGTCCGGTTTACGGTGTGAGATCGCTGAGCCAATGTCCAAAAGTGTTTGTCTGTCGTAGACAATAAGGCAGACAACATCCAAGACAAAAAACATAAGAATTGTAAACAAAACAAACAAACCATTGCTATGTTGTGTCGGAGCTCGCAATGCAGCAGCCATACTCGGCGCCATCTTGAGTCCATTCAGGACACTGTACAAAAATACTGTACACTGACAGTGTTTTCTGCACAACCATTCACTACTAAATTAGCAGCATGAACTATACAGTGCGATTAGTGTCTTACGATTCTGAACAAATTACCCTTATGAGCTGGTTCTTTTGAATCTACAGCACAAAACATGAAGTGCTGCCACCCAAATGACCGACTCCTATCAGCTGGTTCTTTTAAGTAAATAAAAAACTTTCTGAGCCACAAGCCATTCATTTCATCATGTCCAATCAAAATGAACCAGTAACTATTAAGCCCAAAGTATACTTCAGTTTAGTTGCGAACGCTAAGTGTCTGCGTACGGTAGAACACAAGCCTTTCAAAGTATAGTCCATTTGACCGTGCGCACAGACACAGAGGTTTGACGCATGCGCACTACGATAGTTTGTTTTACTCCTCCTGACCTGCAGAAGGCAGCATGGAGCAGTGTAAATAGCAGAACGCTGACGACAGAACGCCCAGTACATGCGCGATTTCTCTGCAAGAGTTACAACCCATAGAAATGTCTTTATACTCTTCCAAACTAGAGTTGTACAAGTGTGGGTATCTCCTAACTTCCTCACACAAGCGCTCATCAGTGTGGGCTTCCATTGACGTTGTGGTCTCCTGCAGTTTGCTGGCATTTTTGTCACTTCCGTTTCTTCTTTGACTACCTCATGAACGCAACAACATGAGAGACAGTGCTGCATCGTTGTGGAACTACGAGTTAGTGCAAAGAATTCCAGATGCATGTGCATTCTGCGCATTCAAAGACGCATGGTTAGAAAATTCTGGCTGCGCGTGTTCAGTGCTCACGTACCGTTGATGACTAAATTTGCTTCACGTGTCCTGCACGCAGACGTTTAGCGTTCGTGTTTGACCAAAGTATATTTTAGCCTTTACTGTGTTATGTAATCTTGTACTATAAGATGCTGTAAACGCTGTTCTGGAACTTTCACCAGAGCCTTTGAATTAGCCACACCTCCTCTGTCAAAAACCATGCACTCCAAAGACACTCACAAACAGTTAGAGACCATTTTGAAGAACACAGAGGGGTAGCGTCCCCCTGAACATTTCGGTGTCTGATCCTGAGTGTTTCAAGGAAGTAGGACACCGTACTGGCACTTATAGAAGGCAATCAAAAAGATGGCACTGCATATGGCCACCTTGGTGTGGAGCTCTCCAATTCTTTTGTTGTTTTTGTTTGTTTGTCCTATGTTTAGTTTTTTTCCCAAACAGTTTTACCAGGGACAAACTGCTGAACAGTCAGCAGCACATACCAGACAATTTTTTCCCCAGTTTTTGACTATTTGTAGGTTTTGCTGGACATTTTAGTCAGAGGCGCAGCTGTTTTGTTTAAGCATGCTATGAGACGCAGGTGTGGGAAATGAGTAGGCACGCTGTTCAAAATCAGACAGAGTGGCTTTCGAACTGCGCTGCCGAGCATCCATCTAGCGAATCTCCACTCTCTTCCTAACAAAATGGATGAATTACTCCTCACCCGCAAAAATAAGGACCTGTGCTTCACCTAAACCTGGCTGAACGAAGCCATTCCGGACAGCACATTACATCTGCAGGGCTTTAAGCTGTTCAGAGCAGATCGCACTGCGGCGTTAACGGGGAAAACGGTGGAATGTGTTTTTACATCACCGAATGTTGGTGTACAGATGTAACAACGCTGAAGAAGATGTGCTGTCCTAATTTAGAGGCGCTCTTCATAAACTGTAAGCCTTTCTACTCACTGTTTTCCTCATTTATTCTTGTGAGTATTTATATTTATCCACACGTGTGCTTGAATGCAGCGCTGCAACAGCTGGCTGATCAGATCACAGACATGGAACAACAATGTCTGGACTCACTTATTATTATTCTTAGAGATTTTAACATGGCAAATATCACACGTGAACTGCACAAATACAGACAGCACGACATGCCCCACCAGAGACAGAAATACACTGGATCATTGTTACACAACAATAAAAGATGCATATCGCTCTGTCCCTCAAGCAGCTTTTGGACCCTCTGATCACTGTCTGGTTCATCTTCTAATCTACAGGCAAAATCTAAAATCAGCTAAACCTGTAGTAAAGATTGATGGACTACTGAAGCAGAGCTGGACCTACAAGCCTGCTTTGACTGCAGTGACTGGAGTGTTTTTGAGGCTGCAGCCACAGACCTGGATGAGCTTACAGATACTGTGACATCATATATCAGTTTCTATTTGGATATGTGCATCCTTCCTAGGGCTTATTTAACATTCAACAATGACAAACCATGGTTACAGGAAAATCCAGGCAGCTTCCTCGGGCCAAAGAGGATGCTTACAGAAGTGGGGATAAAATCTTGTACAATCAGGCCAAATACAGACTGACAAAGGAGATTAGAGTGGCTACAAGAAGCTATTCTGAAAAGCTGAAAAAACTGTTTTCAGCTAACGGCCCTGCATCAGTGTGGAAAGGCCTGAAAGTGTTCATCAACAACAAGACATCATCCCCCAACACTGTAGGGAATCAACAAATGGCTGACGATTTGGATGTGTTTTACTCTTGATTTGAAAAGCCCAGTCTTACACCCCACACCCGCTACGACCTTCACAGCACACAAACATTTACACCTCCTGTAACCCCCCTCCTCACCTCTCCTTCTATCCAACCTGCAATTAAGATCTGTGAACAGGATGTGTGCTGGGTTTTCAGGAAACAGAAGACAAGAAAAGCACAGGGCCCAGATGGTGTTTCGCACACTTGTCTAAAACCCTGTGCTGACCAGTTGGCCCCCATCTTCACACAGATCTTCAATAGATCACTGGAGCAGTGTGAAGTTCCCTGCTGCTTCAAATGCTCCACAATCTTACCCATCCCAAAGAAACCCAAGATCAAAGGACTTAATGACTACAGACCTGTCGCTCTGACATCTGTGGTCATAAAGTAATTTGAGAGACTGGCATTGGCCTACCTGAAGAACATCACTGAAACCTTTTTGGATCCCCTGCAGTTTGTTTATCGAGCAAACAGGTCTGTGGATGATGCAGTCAATATGGGACTGCATTACATACTTCAGACCAGGGACTTATGTAAGGACACTATTTGTTGACTTCAGTTTGGTTTTTAACACCATCAACACCGCACTCATACTGACTAAATTAACCAAGCTTTCTGTTCCTGCCTCTATCTGTCAGTGGATCACCAGCTTTCTAACAGACAGGCAGCAGCTAGTGAGACAGGGGAAACTCACCTCCAGCACATGTACAATCAGCACTGGTGCCTCCCAGGGATGTGTGCTCTCCCCACTACTCTTCTCCCTGTATATATAAAAAAAGACTGCACTTCCAATATCCCCTCTGTTAAGCTCCTGAAGTTTGCAGATAACACTACAGTCATCTGGAAGTTGAACAACTGTCCGTTCAGTCAAAACAACCTAGAGCAGAACATGCTTAAAACAGTGGAGATCATTGTGGACTTTAAGAGGAAAAACCCAGCATCAACCCGCTCACCATTCTAAACAGCACTGTGGCAGCAGTGGAGTCATTCAGGTTCCTGGGCACCACTATCTCACAGGACATGAAGTGGGAGACACACATTGACTCCATTGTGAAAAAGGCCCAGCAGAGGTTGTACTTCCTTCGCCAGCTGAGGAAGTTCAACCTGCCACAGGCGCTGCTGATACGGTTCTATTCAGCTGTAATTGAGTCTTTCCTCTGCACTTCTATAACTGTCTGGTTTGGTTCAGCTAACAAGTCAGACATCAAAAGACTTCAAAGGATAGTTCGGACTGCTGAGTGGATTACTGGCACTCCCTTACCCACCCTGCTAGAACTGAACACATCCAGAGTGATGAAAAAGGCTGGAAAAATCACTCTTGTCCCCATTCACCCAGCACACTTCCTTTTCAAACCTTTGCCCTCTGGCCTGAGCTACAGAGCACCAGTTCAGCCGCGCACAGGAACAGTTTTTTCCTTCAAGCCATCCACCGCATGAACAGTTAAAATACATAAAATACAAATACATTCCTTTTGTCAATACAACCATGTGCAGTATTCAGTCCATTCGTTCCTACTTATATCCATATTTCATTTATATTCTTTAACATATCCTACATCTTCTTCAATACATTACATTACCTGCACATAACTGTATATCAACATTATTGCTCTATTGTATATTTCTCATTTTGTATCTGTTATATCTTATTTTTTTGTGTCACTATATGTATATATGTTTAAATATATGTGTGTATGTATGTATGTACTGTATATATGGTTGCATTCAATTTTTGCACTGGAAGCTTCTGTCACCATGACAAATTCCTTGTGTGTGTAAGCAATACTTGGCAATAAGGCTCATTCTGATCCTGAAGTAAACGGGTGCCAGCACTTTGACTGTCCAAAAGGCACATTTAGGCAGCATAAAAGTAATCCACAAGACTCCACTCGATCAAATAATGTCTTCTGTAGCAAATTGATGTTTGTGTAAAAAAACAAGTCAATAATTAAATTATTTTTTTACTTTAAATCGGTGCTTTCATCCAGAGTTCTGATGCTGTTTGAAATGGCTGAACTCTCGTGTGACTTTTATTCTTCTATAGGAAATAAGTGCTGCTTACGAATTCTTGCTTGAACACTCCAACGCGCTTACAGTGACAGCTACGTGCTGCGTCAACTGCTGGCAGGAAGTGCTTTTTAAAAGTTAATAACGTTTTAATTATTGATTTATTTTTACACAAACTTATTGTTCAGCTTCAGAAGACATTATTTGATCGACTGGAGTCTTGTGGATTACTTTTATGCTGCCTGAATTTGACTTTTGGACCATCAAAATGCTGAAGCCCTTCCACTTGCATTATAATGATTTCCAGAGATGAGAAATTCTTCTAAAATTTTTAATTTGTGTTCTGCTGAAGAAAGGCAGTAATAGGGTTATAGTCATACACATCTGGGATGGCATTAGGGTAAGTGAATAATGAGAGAATTTTCTTTTTTGGTTGAACTATTCCTTTAAGCTAAGTGTGACAACAATTTTGTGTGACTTTGTGGCATCAATTTATCAAAGTATTTTATAATGACAAAAATACATCAATGTCCTTGCTTCCTCTCCTTCAAGCCTTGACAAATTTCCCATAGTTTTCTGCTACCATTCTGTCAATCTTCTTCAGTAATTCTGGAACCTGACTGCTGTCCACTTTACTTTTGTTACTGAAACAGTGATACCTTCCTCCACATTCTGTAACAAGCTGTTGTAGATCTGCATGATCTTTGCATTGTAGATGTTTCTCAACTGTCTCCTCCAGCTCCTCCAACTCATCTCCACCCATAAACAGAACCATGATATAATTCTGAACTTCTTGGCCAAAGAAATCTTTAATAACATTTCTTCTTCATGTTCCACTTTTTTCTAAAGGCACAACCAGTAGTACGGCATGAGACCTGCTGAACAGAGAGCCAGGAGATTCTCTTTCAGACTCTGAAACTTCTCTTTGCTGAGATATGGATCCAGTAGATCTGGAGGATCAATCACATGAATCTGCTTTTCATTGATGTGTGTTATGTCCTCAAAAACGTAATCTTGACGCCTTTTTACTTTAAACTTATTTTTGTCCCAGTATTGTGTTTCCTGATGATCTTTAGCCAGAACCCTTCCTGCCCATCAGAAGAATCCGTACAGAATCATCTGGGCTGGAGCTGCCATCTGACATATCTGAAAGTGACAGAAAATATGGAATATGTCTGAAAAAGAAAAAACAGGTAGACAAGCTGTCATTTTCATTGCAGTCAAAGTGCTAGACAGGAACATAATACCATGAAATAGAAACACAACAGCAATGACAGCTGCTGAATTAATTCCAATTTCATGTTGCACTTTCCACAAATAGGTTAAGAAATAAGACCTGAAGACCAATCAGGAGGTAAAACTAAATATCATAATAGCAGTTTTATTTTCCAATAATTTTCTAGGAGGTTTAAGATTTTTGCAACCCTTTTACGAAAATGTAGGACATTTCTGAACATCTTGATTCCCTTAAGTTTGTTTGGGTTATCGGTTCTGAGTTTGACTTTAGTGCAGACACACGTAAGTTTCAATTGGACAAAGGTCAACTGTCATATTTTTTCATTAAAAATATCATTTTATATTGTGTTCCCATGCATTGGTTACAGTAAGTTGTCTTTATTAACGGATTAATAATATACTTGTTAACAGTGGTGTGCAATGCATTAAACAGGTACCCCTTCAACAGGTAGAGGTCTTGACACGAGGAGGGCTTGACACGAGTAGGTCTTGACACGAAGAGGTCTTGACACGAGGAGGCCTTGACACGAGGAGATCTTGACACAAGTAGGTCTTCACACGAGGCGGTCTTCACACGAGGCGGTCTTCACACGAGGCGGTCTTGACACGAGGAGGTCTTCACACGAGGAGGGCTTCATACGAGGAGGGCTTGACACAAATAGGTCTTGACACGAGGAGGGCTTGACACAAGTAGGTCTTGAAACGAAGGGCTTTCCTGATGATCTTTAGCCAGAACCCTTCCTGCCCATCAGAAGAATCCGTACAGAATCATCTGGGCTGGAGCTGCCATTTAAAGATGCGTCTTTCTAAAGATGCCTTTCCGTTTGTGTGTTATTCCTGGTTGCGGTCGTTTTCTCTCAACTTCGGATGGTCATGATCGCCGTCTTTCGTGTCTGGGCGCGACCCACACGGAGGCAGCGTTTATGAATGGTTCATGTTCTCACTGCGAGAACATGACCATGGCAACGTTGCGGTCGCGGCTTGCTTTCATAAGGAAGCAAGCCACCCCAGCGGCTCCCTGCCTTGGTCCTCCTACCTACTGGTTTGAGGTCAGCACGGCTGGCGCTGGGGGCGATTTGGGGACCTCAATGGGATCGCCTCCGCCGGGTATCCCCCCGCAGACCTCCCATTCCCCAGCACGCTCGTCTGCCCCAATCGGGCTTCCGGATGAGTTCGCCGGCTCGTCGCACGGCGAGTCTGGCTTCTTGTTCGAGGCCCGCGAAGATGATGAGCTCTCGAGCGCAGCATCGGAGAGCAGGCTTGTCAAGTCGGACGCAGAAGCCTCAGTTGGGCTTCCCTTCGGGGACGGTCGCCCAGTTACAGGCCGATGCCGAAATGACGGACATGCTTTCCCGGGCGGCCGCCCTGCAGGTCCACCAAGCCAAGGCACTGAAAGAACAGCACGAGGGTATTTCCGCCCCAGATTTGATGCAGGAACTGCGCTCGGTGACTGACCTCGCCCTCCGGGCGACGAAGGTCACGGCGCGGTCTCTCGGGCGGACGATGGCCACACTAGTGGTCCAGGAGCGCCACCTGTGGCTCAACCTGGTCGAGATGGGCGAGGCCGACAAGACACGGTTCCTTGCTGCCCCCATTTCCCAGGCAGGCCTATGCAGTGTCACCGATGAGGACATTGCCCAGCAGATCGCGATGGCAATGCAGCGGCAGGCAATCCTGCCCCGGCGCGGCTCAAGACCCCGCACCCTGTCTGCTCGTCGCCAAGGGCGTCCCCCTGCGGTGACTGCACCGGCTCCGCCGCAGCCCACCCCTCCGGCCCGGCCCCGGCGTGGAGCCCACCGCAGGAAGCCGACGCCACCCGTCTCACAGCCGGCACCGAAGAACCCACGGAGGTCTTCGAAGCACCCCTGAGACGGGCAACCCAGGGTTGAGGGAACCCACTCACCTGGAGCTGGTAGAAAGACCACTCCATCCCCCGGTGGAGGGCCGGGTGGAAAATCTTTTGTTGCCTTTTTGTTTGATTTCGCCGCACGCCCAAGTGGCTGCGGTACCCAACAGTTCAACAAAAGAGCGGCTTCCTTCCTCCCTGGGTCACATACCCGGTGTGTACGGTCGTCACCACGACTACCATCCACGGGCTTTATCTTGCAGGATTGGCGCTTCAGCGGTGCCCTTTCCGCCCCTGAGCGCCCAGCTGTGGCACAAATCCACCCCCGATGTGACAGCCTCCACGGGTCGCGAGGACAGGCCTCTTCCCGCTTGCGCTTCCCAATCCATCGCAGTGGTTGATCCGGACCGTCCGACTCGGCTACGCAATTCAGTTCGCCAGGCGCCCACCCAGGTTCAACGGTATTCACTTCACCTTCATCAAGGGCGAAAACACTGTTACCCTGCGCGCGGAAATCGCTACCCTCCTACGGAAGGGCGCGATAGAACCTGTCCCTCCAGCCGAGATGAAGAAAGGGTTTTACAGCCCCTACTTCATCGTACCAAAGAAAGGCGGTGGGTTGCGGCCAATCTTGGACCTGCGAGTACTGAACCGGGCTTTACACAGACTCCCGTTCAAGATGCTGACGCAAAGACACATTTTAGCGAGCGTCCGGCATCAAGATTGGTTCGCGGCGGTAGACCTGAAGGACGCGTACTTTCACGTCTCGATCTTTCCTCGACACAAACACAGTACAAAGTCCTCCCTTTCGGCCTGTCCCTGTCTCCTCGCGTCTTTGCGAAGATCGCAGAGGCTGCCCTTGCCCCGTTAAGGGAGGTGGGCATCTGCATTCTCAACTATCTCGACGACTGGCTAATCTTAGCTCATTCTCGAGACGTGTTATGCGCACACAGGGACCTGGTGCTCTTGCACCTCAGCCGACTAGGGCTTCGGGTCAACTGGGAAAAGAGCAAGCTCCCCCTGTTTCAGAGCATCTCTTTTCTCGGTTTGGAGTTGGACTCAGTCTCCCTGACGGCGCGCCTTATGAACGAGCGTGCCCAGTCGGTGCTGACCTGTTTGAAGGCGTTCAAACAGAAAACAGCGGTTCCACTGAAACTTTTTCAGAGGCTCCTGGGGCATATGGCATCCTCGGCGGTGGCCACCCCGCTCGGGTTGATGCATATGAGGCCGCTTCAGCACTGGCTCCAGACTCGAGTCCCGAGATGGGCATGGCACCACGGGACACACCGCGTGGCCATTACATCGGTCTGTCAGCCCTTGGACCGACCTCTCGTTTCTACGAGCAGGTGTTCCCCTAGAACTGGTCTCCAGGCGCGTCGTGGTCACGACAGACACCTCCAAAACGGGCTGGGGCGCTGTTTGCAACGGGCACGCAGCCTCCGGCCTCTGGACGGGTCCGCGGCTGCGTTGGCACATCAACTGCCTCGAGTTACTGGCAATTCTGCTCGCCCTGCGGAGGTTCCGGCCTCTGGCACCCGTGCCCAGACCTCTGGAATCTCCATGTCTGGTCCCTGGACGGGACGCGGAAGACCTAGGTGGCCTACCACCCGCGGTGGTAGACATGATCACTCAGGCTACGGCCCCCTCTACGAGGCGCCTGTGTGCCTTGAAGTGGCATCTGTTCGCTAAGTGGTGTTCTTCTCGACACGGAAACCCCCAGAGATGCGCAGTCGGATCAGTGCTTTCCTTCCTGCAGGAGAGGTTGGAAGGGAGGCTGTCCCCTTCCGCCTTGAAGGTGTACGTTGCTGCCATAGCAGCACACCACGACACAGTTGACGGTAAGTCCTTAGGGAAGCACGACCTGATCATCAGGTTCCTAAGAGGTGCTAGGAGGCTAAATCCCTCCAGACCGCCCCTCGTTCCCTCATGGGATCTCTCCGTAGTTCTTCAGGGCCTACAGAGAGCCCCCTTTGAGCCTTTGCAGTCAGTCGAGCTTAAGGCACTCTCCCTGAAGACTGCCCTCCTGACTGCGCTCACTTCCATCAAGAGGGTAGGTGACCTGCAAGCGTTCTCTGTCAGCGAAACGTGCCTGGAGTTCGGTCCGGGCTATTCTCACGTGATCCTGAGACCCTGACCAGGCTATGTGCCCAAGGTTCCCACCACTCCTTTTAGGGACCAGGTGGTGAACCTGCAAGCGCTGCCCCAGGAGGAGGCAGACCCAGCCCTGGCGTTGCTGTGTCCGGTGCACGCTTTGCGCATCTATTTGGATCGCACGCAGAGCTTTAGACTCTCTGAGCAGCTCTTTGTCTGCTTTGGTGCACAGCGGAAAGGAAGCGCTGTCTATATCTCGCCCAAGACATGCCGCCCCCGGTAGGGCTACGAGCCCATTCTACCCGTGGTGTAGCGGCTTCTTGGGCCCTGGCCAGAGGTGCCTCTCTAACAGACATTTGCAGAGCAGCGGGCTGGGCAACACCCAACACCTTTGCAAGGTTCTACAACCTCCGGGTGGAACCGGTTTCGTCCCAGGTAGTGGCACGCAACCTAAGCGGATAAGCCCGGGATAGCCGGCCGGGTGTATCGCTTGCACATAGCGTCTTCCACCTCCTTTTGAGCTGAAGATGTGCACTGTTAATTCCCAGTAGTGTTCACAAAAGTTGTTCCCTGGTTGACTTCCTCCGAGCCTTGTGGCAGTCGAGTTTTCGGAGAGACTCACTGCCGGCCCAGTACACGCGCTAACTAAGAGCCTGGTTCTGGGGTAGGTGCTCCGCATGTGGCGGTTCCCTGTAAGGCTAACCCCATGCGATCTATATCTTCCGCTAATTCGTTTCCCTGCTGGCAAACTGCATCTTCCTTGGGCAGAGTCCCTCTGCCCCAGTCTCCATGTTGTAGTAACTCCTCCCCCATTGGGCAGGATCTACCTTGAAGGTTCTCCACATGGTTGGACAGACCATGTGACGTATTTTTCCACTTAAATATCCCCCCCCTCTGGGGTGAGGTGTGGTCTCCGCGGTGTCTTCCCCTTGGGAGGGACACCCCCCGACTAGGCCTGGCGGCCCAGTCGGATAATCCCCCTTCTTTTTTTAGGGAGTGGAAAAAGAGAAGGGGAAAAGAGGCCACGACTGGGTTAAGCCCGTCTCTATCTTTGGGTAGTCGACTTGTCCCCAAAAAGGGCCGTTCGACACTCATAACTGTGTTGGGGGAGGTTACGTATCGACCTGGTGTGCTGGCTATGAGGCACACAGCAAGTCTGCCCACCACACACCGCCAGTTCACACAACACAGTTCAGCCTTGTGGCGTTTTGTATAGGGACCCCTAGTGTCACTACATCGACACCAATGTCGAGTGAGTGACAGATATGGAACATCATGGTTACTGGTGTAACCTCCATTCCCTGATGGAGGGAACGAGACGTTGGTCCCTCCTGCCACAACGCTGAACTACCCGCTGAAATGGCCAGACCTTATATCGGCTCCTCAGCATAAAACCTGAATGAGTGGTTGCATATCAGCTCCTTTTATACCCGTATGTCCGGGGGAGTGGCATGCAAATACCACTCGCCAATTTTCATTGGCCTTTTATCAAAGACCAGAGGTGTCTCGGGCTCCCAAGAGTGACCCCTAGTGTCACTACATCGACACCAACGTCTCGTTCCCTCCATCAGGGAACGGAGGTTACACCAGTAACCATGACGTTTTAAACACAGGCCGTTAACACTTAATTAGTTTAATAATTTAATGACTTGCACTTTACATAAGTAATATTGTCATTATATTCATGATGTTAGTCAGAGGGGAACTGGCCCCCACAGTGAGTCTGGTTTCTCTCAAGGTTATTTTTCTCCATTAATCAACATCTTATGGAGTTTTGTGTTCCTTGCCACAGTCGCCTTCAGCTTGCTCACTGGAGTTATAAATACAATTATTATTTAATTACTTATTTTTAAACACAATTCACAATCATATTTAATCAAACTACACAATGATGACTCTAAGACTTTATAGATATTACAGTTTCATTTTCTGTTAATGCATGATCTTCTGTAAAGCTGCTTTGAAACGATGTGTGTTGTGAAAAGTGCTACACAAATAAAAATGACGACTTAATGAACTAATGTAGTGATAAATGTTTTAGCTATGGTTATCAACAACAGAGTCATTATGGTGTTATGAGCGTTGCCATAGAAACAAATGAATTCCGAGGTTCCAGGACACGAACAGGTCCGAATCTAGAATCTTTGAGTTGCCATCTTGTAATTACAGTAATCCCGACTCGACATGAGTGCAGTATGAGAACAGTCTCTTTCGGACATGTCCAAATTGCTGAGAACCGATGAGTGAGCTGGTGATACTTTGAGCATGTGTGAACCGAGGATTTGAACGAGGGGGCAAAATGTTAATTTGTTAAAACTGGAATACTCATACAACTAGTAATATTAAACAACATTTTTTATTAAACATGCAAACATCTTTCAATTGAGAGATATAAATGAATTTTAGTATTGAGTATTGTGCATGCAGATAATATTTTAAGTTGTTATGAGCTGGATCATGGTTTCTATAACAATGGTCAGTTGATTAAGACCAGTTTATTCAATTTATATGCTTTAGACACGTAGAACATATCCATGTTTGTACATCAGTGTCTGTACTGGGTGCTTTAGCTGCAAAACTTTAATGTATGAAACTTATCAAAGATGTAATTAATATTTGTCAGTTGTATTTAACATTCAGTATCACTAAACGAAACACTGATGACAATAAACACCCTTATTACTATCATATAAGGGCCAAATGAATAACATAAATATGATTCTATGTACTTGAAATGCAGATTTACATCCTCATACTTACAGTAATTACTTTTCAAGCAATTTAACAAACTGCCTTACTGTACATGTCTCTAAATGCATGTTAACAACTGCCTTTTAATATTAACATTTCAAGAAGAAACCTTTAGATTTAAAGGATTTCATTCAGCTAATCACCATAGCCATTTGGGGTGTTTAAACTACAGCTTTGTAAAAGAATTCAGAGGACAAGCAAGAATACTGTACAAAATTACTCTCTGCTATTCAGTCTGGTGCATCACATTGTTCACTGGGCCACTCATTTGACTGGTCTGCACCACATTATTCAGTTAGGTAGCACAGTTTTGGTCTGCATAGGAGTGCTTGGCTCCCATGACCATTTCCAGAACATTTTCCAGAACAGTGGTACTGAGGACGCCAATCAGATTTATCTTAGCTTCACCTATGAAACACATAATTTCCCCAAACATTTTTAAATCTTTATAACAAATTCCCTTTTGAAAAAATATTTTTAGTGTCCCATCAACACACTCTAACGGCTAAAATTTCTTCAGTTGGCTAAATCGTATGAAATTGTACAAATTCGTACAATTTCGTAACATCGACTCTCTATAGAACTCAACAAAAACATTATTCCATTATACACAACATACTCTTTAAGCTTCAAATCATCCTTTAACACTATAATCTATGTTTAGGTTTAGATATGGGGTTTGGGTAAGGGCATATTATTAATAAACATGTCAACAGCGTCTCACACACAGAACTTGAGTTTACTTTCGCATTTTACATCTGGTGCTTTGCACATCTTCAAATGTTCATTTGTATGAATTTTTACAATTTGAAGATGTGCAAAGCCCAAATCGTATGAATCTGTACAACTTCCCATGCGATCGGGTTTTGTTCCATTGGCTGAACATTAGTATGAGAACAGGATGGCAATTAGGTGGCAATTATTTAAAGGGGTCATGTGATTTTCCATGATCTTTTGATATATAAGAGCTGATTGTACAATAAAAACATGTGAAAAAGTCCTCCTCAATACGTCAAAAGCATCTATTGAAACCAAGCTGCAAAAGCACCTCGTTCTCTACTTTGCGTAACAAGTTCAACCTCTACAAACGTGTCTGGTTTGGCTCCATTCCTCTGCTGCCGCTGGCTGAGAGAACTGCGTCTCGTCCGGTGTGTACACAAATATGGAAGATGTGAGATGTCACGGCTATGAAGACCAGTGTCTCTGGTTTGGCCTCTGGTGAAGCATCCCAAAGCAGGAAAGAGTGGCTAAAGTTGAACAGTTCCTGATCGTGTCAGTGCAGCATACAGTAGCATACAGTATGTGTGTGCAGTCCTTTACCATGGATCATGTTTTGGCTCATATCAGCGTGGATTGCTTGTGAACCAGTCATAATATGTCTTAAAGTTTGCAAAGGAACTGTTATTGAAAGATGGAACAGTTAAAAACACTATTGGAACTGATCGCAAAAACTGTGAGTACCCAGTTTCATTCATGAATGTTTGATATTTATGTTTTTTTGTGCTGCTGGAGAGTTTGATTCAGACGCATTGTGTTGGATGTGCATTTTGTGTAATCCTGAGATGACATGGTGGTATCTGACATGATGAAGTTTATCAATAAGCTATTGAGTTTGATGAATAATGAACTTTCTCACAGAGTTCCACACACTGCCTGTTTTGCAAGTCTTATGGCCTCCCCACGGCTGATTCCTTTACGCTCTGCTTCCTTTATGACATTCTCTTTCTCTTCAGCGGTGACAATTACCTTCTTCAGAAGTTTGGCTACAGCTGTTATGCACACTTCAGAGAAAAAGGATTCCTCAGCTTCATGTCGTGACTCCTTTGCTAAACGCCAGTATATCCTCTGCCATTCTGTTTCATTGTGATTGACCTCTTTGTGCTCCTGTTGGTAGTTTTTGACATTCTCCTCCAAATTATGTTTCTGAACCTCCTGGATGTACTCCTCTGTTCCCCTAAACACATCATTTGTGAAGTGTCCTCTGTTTTCTGCCACCATCACCTCTATTTTGCCAAGGAGATCTGTAAACTGAGTTGTTGTTCAAAGCAAAGAATCGGTTTCCACAACTCTCTACAAGTTTTTGAAGGTCTTGATCAGCTTTCTGTAAAAACTCTTCAATGGTTTTATTTTTCTTCTCTAACTGATCCTTGTGAGTAAAGAGGATTATTGTGTATTGTTCTAAATGTTCTCCAAACATTTCTTTGAGCTGCTTCACTGTATTTTTCTCCTCCTCAGTGAATCGTCCGACACTAATCAAGATAAGAAAAGCGAGCGGTCCAGGAGAAGAATGTGTTATGCATTTCAAAATTTCTTTTATAACCTCCTCTTCACTGAGTTTGTTATCAAAAAGTCCAGGTGTGTCGATCACGGAGATCTCTTTACTGATCCTCACATTGGTTTCCTAGCTGTAATGTTTCGTCAGAGAGTTTCAGATGGCAGACGATTCAAACACATTTCTGCCGAGGATTGTGTTTCCTGTGGCACTTTTTCAGACTCCGGTTTTCCCCAGTAACACCAGTCTGATCTGGTTCTTCCTTTCTGGAATCGGATACTCAAGTGCAACTTCTTCGGCTGGACTGTCTCCTGAAACTATAGTAGAGAGTTAATCACTGACCACATACAGTATATGAACCGTTAACTCTGAACTGTTCTGTTTTTTATGATCAGTGTGACATTTTTGCAGATGAGTGACTTGAGCATGATAAAATATTAGTGCCTTTAACTTAGGGAACAATTGACCACTCCAGAAATGCTCTGGATTAAATTATCTCTGGATTAAATGGTATTGTTGTATCCCTAAAATGAATAATGACCAAAAAACACTTACAACAAATATCAATCCCTTTACTGTCACTCCTTTTCATTTGTGGCGTGTGAAATTTCCCACCATTTTCTTCCACCATTCTCTCAATCTTCTGCAGTAATTCTGTGACCTGATCTTCATCTTTACACTTGTTATTGAAACAGTGAAATCTTCCTCCACATTCTGTAACCAGCTGCTGTAGATCTGCATGATCTTTGTCTTGTAGATATTCATCAATGGTCTCGTCCAGATCCTCCAGTTCATCTCCATGTGTGAACAGAACCATGATGTATTTCTGAACTTTAGAGCCAAATAAACTCTTAGGAAAATCCAAAATCTCTTCCTCATTTACCACATCATCCTCTAAAGACAAAACCAGCAGTACTGCACTGAGACCTGCTGTACAGAGATCGAGGAGTTTCTCTTTCATATCATTAATCTTCTCTTTAGAGAGATCTGGATCCAGTAGATCTGGAGGATCAATCACATGCACCTGCTTTTGACCAATGTGTGTTATCTCCACACAAACTTCTGCTTCATGCTTCTTATTTCGTTTTTGGACTTTAAATTTGGACTTTCGTCCCAGTATTGTGTTCCCTGATGAGCTTTTCCCAGAACCCTTCCTGCCCATCAGAAGAATCTGCATCACAGAATCAGCTGGGCTGGAGCCTCTGGCTACCAACTCTGAAAGAGTCAGAAAACATTTGATATGAATATGCAATCTTACTTGAAATCAGCTCAAGTCAAGTGTCAGTTGAAATGTCATTCATCAATTTATTTTGTATGTTTTTGCCTTATCTGTATGTGTTGACTTAAGTTTCTGTTGCAAACACTGATGTTTCTTTTTTCTGTTGATGTATTGTTTGTATTTTGAACAAATATCGTTCTATATATATATTTTTTGGCCTTTCCATGTGGTCATCTTGAAGTATTGATGATATCCCTGATTCATACCAAACCGGAAAATGTGGCTGTCTCTCCAACTGTATTTCTGACATATAAACATGTATGACTCAAAACTGTCTTTACTGTAATAACGCAAACATGGTTACTGGCACCCATCATCAGCTGACCAAGCTTATGACTCATGTGATCACATTAACTGGTTTCACTTCCCTGGTTCCCTTTTCATCCCTTTTTCATGAATCTTGTTTGTAACACTTATTATCTGTAATATATATATATATATTATTGTGGAATGAGCAAAACAGAAAGACATGTGCAAGAATGGTTGCATATTAATTCACAAATAATATACAGCAGTCTGTAAAAATGTCCTTTAAATTCGTCAGCTCAGCATGAAATCTTTCGAGATGTGTGCATTATACATTTACACTGACATCAGTTAGTTCCACAGACATACACCAAACATCACAGAGAAATAATTAACTCATTTGATAAAAATGTTTGTTTAAATTTAGAATTCACTTTAAATTCAAGTCTGTGTGAAGAAAAGCTTTCTTACCAAGAGGGGGTGAAGTACCCTCTGCCATCTTCACTGTCTCTGAGTGCTTTTGGTAAAACAATCAATACAGTATTAAAATAAATAATATATAAGAAAATAAAAGAAAAAAAAAATCTAGATTTTTGCATAAAACATGTCAATACAGGGAATGTAAACTTACAGAGAGAAGAGCAGCTGTTCTGAACATGTGCTTTTCTTTCACTTTTAGTTCTGGTTGATAAGTTCCTCCACATCAGGATTTAATGTCACCCTCAAATGGAGTCGCAAACGTCACAATTATGAGTTCTGAACACATGAATGATGAAGCAAAGTGGGAAACTCAGAATTCTACATGATACCCAAGTAGTGACTTTAGAAGAGTCGTGTTACGATGGATGATTGATTTAGCAAAATTATATTAATTTCAGTGCTTTATTTCAATAGCATTACATTAGTTGATGATAAGATATGTCATATATAATGAACTGAAGTTAGTGATTCACCCTGCACGGTTTGTTTTATGCAAATGAACTGATAATTTGTTAAATACCCCTATCATGCATTATTAAGGAGCTTCTCAGGTGCACTTAAAGGCAGCATTTTTTGTAACCTTCATCTGTAACTTTCTTTACATCAGCATTTATCAGGTAACTGGATGAAAGTATTTGTTTTATCTTAGTGCTGCATTGTCTTACTGTTGTTGTCCTTTGTCAGGCGTATCATGATAAACTAGAGTAACCCACATGCCACACCCAAAAAATAAACTCTGTGGTGGGCCAAATGAGACACTAACATTACCCTTTACTCCAGAGAGGCTTTTATTGAAGTAGAATTCAATATGAAACTATGGAGAAACTGGGTTTATCCTTACATTGTGTCTACACTGCAAGTAAATATCAAGGTGCAATGCACTGCATGTCTTTTTGACATATTGTGGGGGTCGCATGCATTGTAGTTTGTGTATCAAGTGCAGGCAAGAGAGTTGACTGATCAGTGATGCAGAGAAAGTCATTCCAAGGATAGTGCACATGCTTACCTGTGGAAGCTGATGTATTCTGAGAGGCAAGACTGAAGAACATTCTGGAGCTTACTTTGTCCTAAGTGTTGTTGTGCTACTGCTGCAAGGGTGGATCAAGCTCACCTTCAGGGTGTGAGAGTACAGCTTATATACAGCTCATCCTGTGAAGCAGTACATCATCCACCAGAGAATGTATGGCCGAGGAGATAGTTTTTGGTTGATGGTAGATGATGAGTGAATGATGACATCACTAAGATAGACAATGACGTATCTCTGATGGAATTGAAGAATAATGGTGGCTTCTGCCTTGTGGAGGGCAAGCGATATAGCACCTTGACTTTCTGAAGGCAGTCTTTTCCTTACCACTGAGTGTCTGGAGAACTGACAAGAGCATCTATCGAAGCCTCACTAAGTTCTGGACGTTGGTTGCAGAATCAGGATTCTGGATTCAGGACCGTAGGACTGGACCAGGGGCTCCTGAACCCCTAACCTTCCTGCAAATCTCTGGAACCCAGTAGTGAGGCTCCAGATGAGGTCAGGAGATAATATGCTTTAAAATGAGTCCACCTTGGGGTTTTAAAAAAAAAAAAATCATGTAGTGTATGTAGTGAATGAGCAGAATAGGCAAAAACATTGGCATTGATTGATACTCAAAAAATCCTTTATATCCTCTTGTACAGTATATTGCATTTTCATTTATTTTGTACAGTGAAAATACTAAAATGCTTTTAACATTTCACAAAACCCAGCTCTGCATTAGGCTCATTGGTCAGGGCTGATCGATCTACCCTGACCTCACAAGTCAGATGTCCAACTTTGAGCGGCGTTCCAGTCATTATTTTCAAGTAGGAGGTGGGAGAATTATGAGTTGCGAGTTGTCTGGAACCAACAGTGTAATGAGACTTCTGCAATTATTATGGTGTAAGTAACTGAAATAAGCCACAAATGTCAGGGCAGAGCTGCACAATTAATCTAAAAAAAATAATCAAGATTACAATTACAGCTGCCACAATTAACTAATCGACAAAAGTGTTGATCACATCATTCACTACAAGTGTACTCCTGTAGCGTCAACATTTTCTACTCACACCACATTTTTTGGTCAGTTGTGTGCATGAATGCAACAGGAAATCAGAGGTGTTTAAATGAGTCTGTTAGCATATCAGAAACAACAACATAGTATTCTAGTATTGTTGCATTGCTTACTTCCTGTGTATAATTTATTCAAGATTTCAATTATACTTTTTCATGCAATAAAGCAATTAAAGAACACAATTCTCAGATTATTTTGGATGTGTTTCCCACATAATGAATATAGCATATAGTTGTCCATGTTTTTTTTGTTTTTTTTTTACTGTAAAATCTATTAATCGAAATGAATAAATTGCAATTACAATATCAAGGGAAATAATCGACATCTAGGATTTTTGTCATAATCGTGTGGCCCTATGTCAGGGTATGTCAAAACATCCAAAAAATGCCTCAGACTCCAGAGGGTTAACCCTTCACATTCCATAATATTCCCTCAATACCATAATCTCCAGTCTGATATATATATATATATATATTAGTATATACCATATATTCACAGTATAGTGATAGCTGATGATTTTTCATGCACTGTAAACGTGTTGTGTGTGCCACGCCCAATCGGTGCCGGTGCGTAAATCAAGTCTTAAACAACAGTGCCCACATTAATTTTGTATAATTGGAATTAGGTATATCCAGAACAAAATAAGTTCTTCAGGAACAAACATATTCAGAAATGTTATTTATAAGTTTCTCAGCTCAATGAGAACATTTACATTTATGCATTTGGCAGACAGCTTTTATCCAAAGTGACTTACAGTGCACTTATTACAGGGACAATCCCCCCGGAGCAACCTGGAGTTAAGTGCCTTGCTCAAGGACACAATGGTGGTGGCTGTGGGGATCGAACCAGCAACCTTCTGATTACCAGTTATGTGCTTTAGCCCACTACACCATCATCACTCCAGAACATGATTTTAGATCGTTGTAAAAAGCATGAATGAGTGTTCTGTATTTCCATCAACTTCAGCCGTCTATAACATCAAGTGGACCCAACTAGCCAAATTTTTTGTAAATTAGTTGTTGTTTTTTTTTTATCCCCTTTTCTCCCAATTTTGGAATGCCCAATTCCCACTACTTAGTAGGTCCTCGTGGTGGTGCAGTTACTCACCTCAATCCGGGTGGCGGAGGACAAGTCTCAGTTGCCTCCGCTTCTGAGACCGTCAATCCGTGCATCTTATCACGTGACTCGTTGTGCACGACACCGCGGAGACTCACAGCATGTGGAGGCTCATGCTACTCTCCACGATCCACACACAACTTACCACACGCCCCATTGAGAGCAAGAACCACTAATCACGACCATGAGGAGGTTACCCCATGTGACTCTACCCTCCCTAGCAACCGGGCCAATTTGGTTGCTTAGGAGACCTGGCTGTTGTCACTCAGCACACCCTGGATTCAAACTCGTGGCTCCAGGGGTGATAGTCAGCGTCAGTACTCGCTGAGATACCCTGACCCCCAACTAGCCTAATTCTAAAAATCTTCATTTATAAACAGCATGTACTAGTTTACTGTACTCACCAGGAAGTGGATTAGGTGCCTCCAACATCTTCACTGTTTATGACTCCAGACAGACAACAAGCCAAATGAAATGCTTCTTGGGAAATAAACTCAATACAAAATGTTAGAAAACAGACAATAAATAACTATATAAAAAAACCTGAAGAAAAATATAACATCAATAAATTACACGGGAGCTTTAACGATTGTTTTATTGGCACATAATAATGTAACAGCACATTCTCATACACTAGATATATATTCATTTTCTGAAAGACTGGCTATAAGTGCCATCAGACCTTACATTTAAACAGCTATGAACATCAGTTATACACAACATTAGTCAAAAACCTACCCCACATCCACACTTTAAATTAACAGCTACACAAATATAAGCAAACTCTATGTAGATAAAGGACTGAACTTTGTGTGTTCATACCCAATATTAACACTGTGAGTGTATTGTGAAAAATGCAAGAATCTTTCATTTTAAATAAGGAGCTTGTAAATAAGTTTGTCACATCACTTTTGTCACTGAATTCTACACATTCTTTGTTTTTGTAGTGTCTTTATGGCTTCAGTTAAAGGTTTTACTGCCTCCACAAGACTTCCTCCAGGATCTGTCAATGTGTTCTCCAGACAGGAAGATATAACGATTATACTTATGTTTATAAAGATCAAACCCAGAGCTTCATGTCGTGACTCCTCTGCTAAACTGCAGTGCATCTTCTGCCATACTGTTGGATCAACTACTTTGTGCTCCTGTTTGTACTGCTTTACTTTCTCCTCCAACTTCTGCTTCTGAATCTCCTGAATAGACTTCTCTGTTCCTTCAAACATCTCATTGGTGAAGTGCGTCCCTCCATTTTCTGCCATCATCATCTCTATTTTCTCGAGGAGATCTTTGAACTGTGGGTAACTGGCAGAGTTGTTGTCCATACAGATGTATCTGTTTCCACAGCTATGCACGAGAGTTTGAAGATCTGGATCAGCTTTCTGTAGATATTTATCAATGGTTTTATTTTCCTTGTCTAACTGATCTTTATGAGTGAAGATGATCATTGTATACTTCTCCATCTGATCTCCAAATACTTCTTTCAGCTGCTTCACTGTATTTTTCTGCTCCTCAGTGAATCGTCCCACTTTAATCACGATAAGAAAAGCGTGCGGTCCAGGAGAGGAGTAGATCATACATTTCAAAATTTCTTTTATAACCTCGTCTTTGGGGAGTTTAGTATCATAAAGTCCAGGTGTGTCGATCACTGAGATCTCTTTACCGATCCTCACATTGGTTTCCAAACTGCACTGATTCGTCTGAGAGTTTGAGCTGGCGAAGGATTGAAACACGTTTCTGCCCAGGATTGTGTTTCCTGTTGAGCTTTTCCCAACACCAGTTTTCCCCAGTAACACCAGTCTGATCTGCTGTTTTCTTTCAGGAATCTGATGCTCATCTGAACTTTCATCTGCTGGACTTTCTTCTGAAACTACAGCAAAAAGAGAGCTCAAATCACTCAACATATCAATGTGCTGTGTATTTAAATACTTTTTTACATTACACAAATAATCTGGGTTCCCCCTTTTTAAGCTTAGTTTGACAGCATATTAGTGACTTTGTGGTATACATTCTTAAACTAATAAAAGACGTACAATTGACACCAGTGTTTCTGCTGCTTCTTCTTCGTGCCTTGATGAATTTCCCACCATTTTCTCCTTTCATTCTCTCAATCTTCTGCAGTAATTCTGTGACCTGATCTTCATCTTTACACTTGTTATTGAAACAGTGAAATCTTCCTCCACATTCTGTAACCAGCTGCTGTAGATCTGCATGATCTTTGTCTTGTAGATATTCATCAATGGTCTCGTCCAGATCCTCCAGTTCATCTCCATGTGTGAACAGAACCATGATGTATTTCTGAACACCAGGTCCTAATATATCTTCAATCAAATATAAAATCTCTTCCTCATTTTCCACTTTTTTCTCTAAAGGTACGACCAGCAGTACTGCACTGAGACCTGCTGAACAGAGAGTGAGGAGTTCCTCTTTCATATCATTAATCTTCTCTTTAGAGAGATCTGGATCCAGTAGATCTGGAGGATCAATCACATGCACCTGCTTTCCACTGATATGTGATATATCCTCACATACTGCATCTTGAGGCCTTTTAACTTGAAACTTTCTTTTTCCCAATATTGTGTTTCCTGACGACCTTTTCCCAGAACACTTCCTGCCCATCAGAAGAATCCGCATCATTGAATCATTACCAGACAACTCTAAAAGAGACAGAAAATATGGAATATGACATGTTGTGATGTTCATTGCTGGCCAAGTGCTAGACAGGAACATAATATCTCTGAAACAAACATGAAACAGAAAAACGGCAGCGATGACTATTGTATTTTTTATTTCGGTAAAAGGAGGTGCTTAACCTTCTGTTGACTGTCACAATCAGCAGATTAAACTAAAGGTTATATGAGCCGTTTAATTTTACATTCATTTTCTGAGGTTTGCCATTTTTACAACTCTGTTACCAAAATTTGGAACATGTCTTAAACCCAGATTTGTGTGAATTTGTTAGGGGTTCTGAGTTTAAAGCATACACACTAAAGTTGGGTGAAGGGTTATTCTGACTGTCAACTGCAATTGTATTTGATTAAAAATATTGTTACAGGGGTGCTGGGTATCTCAGCGAGTATTGACGCTGACTATCACACCTGGAGTCGTGAGTTCGAATCCAGGGTGTGCTGAGTGACTCCAGCCAGGTCTCCTAAGCAACCAAATTGGCCCGGTTGCTAGGGAGGGTAGAGTCACATGGGGTAACCTCCTCGTGGTCGTGATTAGCGGTTCTCACTCTCAATGGGGCGTGTGGTAAGTTGTGTGTGGATCGTGGAGAGTAGCATGAGTCTCCACATGCTGTGAGTCTCCGCGGTGTCATGCACAACGAGTCACGTGATAAGATGCACGGATTGACGGTCTCAGAAGCGGAGGCAACTGAGACTTGTCCTCCGCCACCCGGATTGAGGTGAGTAACCGCGCCACCACGAGGACCTACTAAGTAGTGGGAACTGGGCGTTCCAATTTGGGAGAAAAGGAGATTAAAAAAAAATAAAATAAAATAAAAATATTGTTACATATTGTTTTACCATGTATTGATTACAACACGTTGTCTTTATTATCATACTGTTCAATATTCTTGTTATTGTTCCAAAAATAAAAAATAAATCCCTTTTTTTCTCAAAAACTAATTTTAAGGTCACAAATAGGCCTATAATTAGTTCTCTTTGCTTGCATGATAACTTATATTTAATGTATTAATTTAGCAGACATTTAACCACATCAACATACAAATAAGAATAATCAAGCAGAATCAGTAAAATCATTGTTTCACATCTGCAAATGTGTAATGGCAATGTTATTTATTATATTTCTGTACAGACAGATGGTAATGTAATAATCTTTATGGCACCTCACCTGTATTTTCAAATACTGTGAGTTATATTAAGCAGGTTGTTCATTGTAATTTCATGTGTTTCAGTTCAGCCCATTGTTCAGTTTACACACAACACAACAAACTTGTGACACAACGCAGGAAAACTAATGCGACTGATATAATCAACAAAGCAATATAAACTGCAAGTTTACAGTCATTATACCATTCAACTTTTTACATTTCTATAGACATCTGAAGGTATTGAAGTTGTTTGCAAAAACATTCAGAATACTCAGATTAAAAACTACACAAACACCTCTGATAACACATTTAAGCACCAGTGGAAAGAGATTTCTTACCAGGCAGTGAAGGCCCCTCCGCCATCTTCAATTTATGTGACTGTAGACGGGTCACAACAAGCCAAATGAAACACTTCTTAGAAAACAAATACAGTACATTTCAATCAGACATTACAGAATCATGCTATTTACATAAACCATGTTAAATTCAGGAAAAACTCACAGAGAAAGAAGTGGCTACGCAGTTTGTCACGATATGCTTTCACTTTTAAGGCGTGATGAAATGCTCCTTCCTTCTGCAGTAACCTGTTATTCCAGTTAGCTGTGAGAGAAGTGGCATGTGCTTCCTTATGTCAGAATATACGCAATGAGGAAAATGAATGTTATCTGCAGTTTGTAGAGATCATGGTTAACTAAACGTTCTTTGAAAGCATCAAACAAAACCATTTTAAAAGCATCACGTTGAGCATGAACAGCATTGATTTTAAAACGATATACAATGCATTCGTTATTTATTTTTTTATTAAATTTGCAAAGATTTCAAACAAACTTCTTTCACGTTGTCATTATGGGGTATTGTTTGTAGAATTTTGAGGAAAATAATGAATTTAATCCATTTTGGAATAAGGCTGTAACATAACAAAATGTGGAAAAAGTGAAGCGCTGTGAATACTTTCCGGATGCACTGTAAATGTGTCCAATTCAAGGTGTTTTAAATGACATCAGGTCAACAGGTGTTGAGTTTATTAGAAAATACACTCACAGAGCTGCATTCACACTGATATCAGCTCAATCTGTAACTCTTAAAGAATATAACCATTATGATAATACTTATAAAATATAACCATAATACTTTTGTGTTTAGAAGAGTTTCTTTCTTGGCAGTGCAGTGATGAATCTGGAGGATTAGCTGTGATCTCAGATCATGAATACTCATCGGTATCTAAAACAAGAGACAGGTTTATATCCCAGTCTGTGCATCTATACACACACACACACACACTCTCACACATCAGATGTTACAGAATAAATGACTCAATGGAAAGCATAGTCATTAATAACCAACAAATCTCTTATAAAACAATAAAAGTGTACCCGAATGAATAATTTAGTTATATTGAACCTAAACATTAATTTCATGTATGGGAACTTTATCCATTTCTAAATGTATATCATAAAATTATTTAATTTTTGTTTAATACCTAAATAATCTGCCCCTGCAATGTTCAAAATATCTTCATCTGAAACACATCCCAACCCTGACCCCTCCCACTGTCCGGACTCCTCCCATTGGCCTGACACCTCCCCAGATTTACCTCCAAGAGACTCCTACCGCACTGAGCACTGACACACATCCCAACAACAGTTCGGACTCCTCCCACTGACCTGACACCTCCCCACTGTCTGGACTCCTCCCACTGACCTGACACCTCCCCACTGTCTGGACTCCTCCCACTGACCTGACACCTCCCCAGCTGTCTGCAACGTGACCTCCCACTGACGCTGACTACCTCAACCCACTGTCTGTTGCACTGGCCTCACCACTTCAGACCTGATCAAACCAAATCAACTCACTTTGTTGTCGGACATCCATACACACAAGTGCAATGACGCGTGACATTCTTGGGTGCAGTTCCGATCAACATAGCAGTCGTGACAGTGATGAGATATATACCAATTTACAATAACATCAAATTAACACAACACAATTTAAACATCTGTTATACACATAATTACATTCAACAATATACATATAATAACATACACTGTACAATATACAATACAAACAATATAGATACACATTAATCAAAAATCAAAAATAAAAATATATAAAAAAGTATATATATATATATAGAATGTACAGTATTGTACTGTATTGACATTCAGGCTGTCGGTTGATAGTCAGTTGTTAAGAGAGAATATAATATAATAATAATATAATTTATGACAGTCCGGTGTGAGATAAAAGAGTAATAAAGTGCAGGGCTGATGTATTTTGATCGTGGGAGATCAAGAGTTCAGAAGTCTGATTGCTTGGGGGAAGAAGCTATCATGGAGTCGGCTGGTGCGGGTCCTGATGCTGCGATACCGCCTACCTGATGGTAGCAGTGAGAACAGCCCATGGCTCGGGTGGCTGGAGTCTCTGATGATCCTCCGAGCTTTTTTCACACACCGCCTTGTATATATTTCCTGGAGGGAGGGAAGCTCACCTCCGATGATGTGTCTGGCAGTTCGCACCACCCTTTGCAGTGCTTTGCGGTTGTGGGCGGTGCTATTGCTGTACCAGGCGGAGATACAGCCAGTCAGGATGCTCTCTACAGTGCAGGTGTAGAACCATGTGAGGATGTGGCGGTTCATTCCAAACTTCCTCAGCCGTCTCAGGAAGAAGAGGCGCTGATGAGCCTTCTTCACAACGACTTCAGTGTGGACGGACCATGTGAGTTCCTCAGTGATGTGGACACCCAGGAACTTGAAGCTGCTGACTCTCTCCACTGGTGCTCCATTGATGGTGATTGGACTGTGTTCTCTGTCTTTTCTTCTGAAGTCCACCACAAGCTCCTTTGTCTTACTGACGTTGAGGGAGAGGTTGTGCTCCTGACACCAGTGTGTCAGAGTGTGCACCTCCTCTCTGTAGGCTGTTTCATCATTGTCAGTGATCAGACCTACCACCGTCATGTCATCAGCAAACTTAATGATGGCATTGGAGCTATGTGTTGCCACACAATCATGTGTGTACAGGGAATACAGGAGTGGGCTGAGAACACAGCCCTGCGTGGCTCCAGTGTTGAGGATCAGTGATGAAGAGATGTTGCTGCCTATTCTAACCACCTGGCGTCTGCTTGACAGGAAGTCCAGGATCCAGCTGCACAGCGAGCTGTTTAAGCCCAGAGCCCGGAGTTTCTCATCTAGCTTGGAGGGCACTATGGTGTTGAATGCTGAGCTGTAGTCTACAAACAACATTCTCACATAAGTGTTCTTTTTTTCCAGGTGGGAGAGAGCAGTGTGTATTGTAGATGCAATGGCATCATCAGTGGAGCGGTTGTTGCGGTAAGCAAACTGCAGCGGGTCAAGAGAGAGAGGCAGCACAGAGCAGATGTAATCTCTGATTAGTCTCTCAAAGCATTTGCTGATGATGGGGGTCAGAGCAACAGGACACCAGTCATTTAAACAAGTTATTTTTGATTGTTTTGGAACAGGCACAATGGTGGATGTTTTAAAGCATGTGGGGACTACAGACAAAGAGAGGGAAAGGTTGAAAATGTCCGTAAAAACAACAGCCAGCTGGTTCGCGCACGCTCCGATGACGTGGCCTGGAATGCCGTCTGGGCCCGCGGCTTTGCGGATATTCACCCGTCGGAAGGATCGGGTTACATCCGCTACAGAGACGGAGAGTGAACTAACCTCTGTAGCTTCAGCCGCGAGAGCTCTCTCCGCGAGGGCGGTGTTATTTCCCTCGAAACGAGCATAAAAAGTATTTAGCTCATCCGGTAGAGAGGCAGCAGTGTTCATGGTGGAGTTTTTATTCCCTTTAAAGTCCGTGATGATGTTAATTCCCTGCCACATGCTTCTAGAGTTGGTGGTGTTAAACTGTCCTTCAATCTTGCTCCTGTACTGGCGTTTTGCGGTTCTGATAGTTTTTCGGAGGGCATAACTGGCTTGTTTATGCTCCTCCGCGTTCCCGGAATTAAAAGCGGAGGTCCGCACATTAAGTGCCACGCGAACATCGCTATTAATCCATGGTTTTTGATTCGAATAGATCCGTATTGTTCTGGTTGGAACGACGTCCTCTACGCACGTTCTGATGAAACACATTACGCTATCAGCGTAAAGCTCGATGTCGTCATCAGAGGCAGACCGGAACATCTCCCAGTCCGTGTGATCAAAACAGTCCTGTAGCGTAGAGTCTGATTGGTCCGACCAGCACTGGATCGTTCTGAGGGTGGGTGCTTCCTGTTTCAGTTTCTGCCTGTAAGCGGGCAGAAGCAGAATGGAAGAGTGGTCTGATTTGCCAAATGGTGGGCGGGGGAGGGATTTGTAGCCATCATGTAGCCAAGGGAGAGTAGCAATGGTCCAAAACCCGGTCCTCTAGTGTGTTGAAACTAATGTGCTGGTGGTATTTTGGTGCGACTGATTTTAAACTGGCTTTATTAAAGTCCCCGGTCACAATGAACGCGGCCTCAGGGTGCGCGGTTTCCTGCTCACTTATACTCCCATACAGTTCCTTGAGTGCCCGGTCTGTGTCGGCTTGTGGGGGAATGTACACAGCAGTGATAATGACCGCTGTGAATTCCCTCGGTAGCCAGAATGGTCGACACAGAAGCATGAGAAATTCCAGATCAGGAGAGCAGAAAGACTTGATAGAATGTACATTGCTCTGATCACACCAGGATTTGTTGATCATAAAACATACACCACCACCTCTACCACGACCTGAGAGGTCTTTCGCTCTGTCCGCTCGGTGCACGGATATTTTTGTTGGTTTAAATGCTGTGATTTATTTGAAAGGATCTCCGCTAGACGTCCATAGGAGCAATAAGACTGCACACATGCTGCAATCTCCGCAGCTGATTTTGTGAATAGAAAGTCGCTTTCACAGCCTTAATGTTATCTGGTAGGCCGAACATGTACCAGTAGCACAGTCTGTCTCCGCGGTCGATGTTTCGCTAGGACTCTTACTTTGAAGTGATTTCGCCGGACTACTATTTCCCAGTATGCACTACCCTCATCACGTGGCCATGCTGTTCCTGATATAGTTCTCACGCAGTTGTCCATGTCCCTCATTAGCTGGTTGGTGTATGCATGAATACCCTCTAGTTTAGTTCCTTCTTTGTCAGATTGCTTGTTTTGATGTTCCAAAAGTGTTTGACTGTCATCATTTCATTAAAGCCAGCACATAGATCCTACATCTCCTGTCTCATCTCAGCAACCATTCGTGTACGTAAGAACTGACCAAACATGGATCTAGTGACTGTCTGTATCCGTGCTTTTCAAACACAGCGGCCGACTCGGTGCCAGCTTGAGGATCCACTTCCGTGGAGTTCCGTAGACATCTCAGCGCAAATTAGTGCACTATCCAGACCGCTTCTGGTGGTTTGTCTTACAGATCCCCTGGCTTTCCTTGAATAGTAAACTTGCATGGAACTGATGCCTCCGACTGATTCTCACAGATGGAATGTCTCGGTGAACTATGTTGAGCTAGACGTCTAGGAACGTTGCTGGTTCGACGCCATTCACTAGTGGATTCATGGTGGGAACCCTGGGCCAAAACCTGCATCCACAGCTCCGTGCGTTGCCCATGACCTAGCCACGGCCAACGAGCCAGCACTGATGCCGTGTAGCCTCAACATGTCACCAGAGCCAATGCCTTTGGCCTTGTCCGCTTTACCTCGTAACTACGCAAATCCCAGCTGTCCGGAAAAGGACACCTTCTCACCGCAGTCGCTGCCCGTGCATCACGACCACGGATGATCAATAAGTCTTATTTTTAAACTTAAATACTGTGATTTATTTGAAAGGATTCCCTAGAGTCATAGGAGCAATAGACTGCACACATGTTGCAATCTCCGCAGCTGATTTTGTGAATAGAAAGTCCTTTCACAGCCTTAATGTTCTGGTAGGCCAACTGTACGTCACAGTCTGTCTCCCTCATGTTTCCTAGGACTCTTATTTTGAAGTGATTTCCCGGACTACATTTCCCAGTATGCACTACCCTCATCACTGCTATCTGTTCCTGATTGTTCTCACCAGTTGTCCATTCCCTCATTAGCTTTTGTATGCATAAATACCCTCTAGTTTAGTTCCTTCTTTGTCAGTTCTTGTTTTGAGTTCCTGTTTGACTGTCATCATTTCATTAAAGCCAGCACATAGATCCTACATCTCCTGTCTCATCTCAGCAACCATTCGTTACGTAAGAACTCACCAAACATGGATCTAGTGACTGTCTGTATCCTGCTTTTCAAACAAGGGGACCGTCCAGTTGAGGATCACGCCCGTGAGTTCTTAGAACCAGCGAATTTAGTGCACTATCCAGACCGCTCTGGTGGTTTTCTTACAGACCGGTCTGAATAGTAAACTGAAGGAACTGATGCCTCCGGCTGATTCTCACTGGATGCTCGGTGAATATGTTGAAGACTCTGGAACGTTGCGGTTCCCCTTTCACAGTGGATTATGGTGGGAACCCTGGGCCAAAACCTGCATCCACAGCTCCTTGCGTTGCCCATGCCTGCCACGGCCAACGAGCCAGCACTGATGCCTGTAGCCTCAACCGTCCCAGAGCCAATGCCTTTGGCCTTGTCCGCTCCCGTAACTACGCTCCCAGCTGTCCGGAAAAGGACACCTTCTCCCCAGTCGCTGCCCGTGCTCACGACCACGGAGATCAATAAGTCATTTTTAAACTAATGCTGTGATCTTTTGAAAGGATTCCCTAAAGTCATAGGAGCAATAGACTGCACACATGTTGCAATCTCCGCAGCTGATTTTGTGAATAGAAAGTCCTTTCACAGCCTTAATGTTCAGGTAGGCCAATTGTACATGTGAGCTGATTTGTCTTTTCAGTGAGATGAATTTTGACATGAAACTTTCAATTAATATTAATGTTAACATATGACACTGAACTACTGTACATTTCATCTGCAGATGACTTGTGATCATGAATGTATGCCAAACAGCCTGGCTCAGTGCATGACTCTGTGTCAATGCTTTGAGGAAGGTAAGGTAAATTGGGAACAGTACAGAACACTTTAAAAGAATGGACTGTGACACAGCAAGACTTGTACAATTTTCCCTTTTCTGTTCTATGACGGGCTATTTGATGGCCTGTTGAGATGGGTTATGCATGATGCCAGAGGTTACTGCCTACACCCCATACCCCCCCCCCCCACTTCAACTGTCTTCTCTCGCTTGAGTCACCAGAGCGGGCATCACCGATAGTGGCTGCATGTGCCATCCTGTACAATGTAGCCACTATCAGAAAGGAGCGAGTGCCACCACATAACCAACTCCCCCCGATGAGATTGACCCTATTACACTTGACCGCACAGCAGTCAGAGATGCCACACAATATTTCACTTAAAAATGTAATTAAAGCACACTGTTAACTCCAAATAGGTCACAAACGGTTTTATTGGTTTTGAGAGAGAGATTCATTTATATATTTTCCAGCTGTTCTTGAACCACATCCATGATCGGCCAACCCTTATTACCACTCAGCGCCAACTCCTCCACCACAGAGTATTCTGGAGGAGGTGGCCCTCCCCCAGTTTTGCAAATTTCACTTTCTGTTTGCTGCAAACATGTGTTTATGATTAAAAATGTACACACAAAAAGAATAAAAAGGTTGTGGCAAATACTCACCACTTTGAATTATATTTTGTCTGGCTCTGCTGCCATGAATGTTTTAAGTTGGGGTTGCATCTAAAAATAATGAAGATTAAGCTTTCTTAGGGCATACATACAAATATTATTTATATACACACACATTTATATTACATTAATATATAATTTAACTTACGCATAAACAAAATCAGCAATCTTTCTCCAACAGTTCTCTCTTGCTTTGGCAGCAGAAACAGTATTACTCCGTGCCTGTAATACATTTTTGTATTCTTCGTATTTGTGCATGATTATTTCCTGCCGCTCAGTGGAGAAATAAACAGATCTCGCTCCATCCTTGTTGAACACAACTGGTTGTTCGTTGCCGACGTCACGCTTTCATGTGCATGCGCTCGTGGACTAATCATAGCTTAAGGATCAAAGCCCGAGTTGACAGAGAAAGTTGATGAGCAGCATCATGGTACCAATAAAGCCTGATTGGTTTGGTTTGGTTTTGTCAACTCTAAAATCCTGTATCCCTGAGTTTGTTCAACTACCATCATGGTACAGGCCACTGATCCGACCGGAGTCAATATACTCTGTCTCTTGCTGATTCTCTGGTCGGCTGCAGATATGAGCGAGCTCATAATATACTGGACTCATGGAGGCACGATCGCGTGAGTGCACAAGAGCGCGCTCATCTTAAACCGTGCTCACTCTGGTCCAAATGTCTTTGCCGCATCTATTACCAATGTGTTAAATCGCAGGAACAGAAAACCCACTTCATGAATTCTGGAGTGGGATTGCATGCCTTACGCAACATTTTAATGATCCCTGCACATTCCATGTTCACAGTGCGGGAAATTCACACATTCTTTGGTTTAAACATACTGGTGAAAATGAGTAATCCACACATACTGTCAGAACACAAGAAATCAATCGTTTCTTTCTATTGGACTGTAAATCCATGTCTCTCCATGCATCTTTCAGTGCAGTGTAGAAGCTGTTTAACATGCGTGCACAGAGTATTTGTTCGCACGGTAAAACAAAAGCACCTTTTTTCCTTCATTTTGTCGCCTTTAGAGATGAAGCACTGATGAAGCATATTCAAATTTGTTAACAGTATCCCAAATGCAAGTACATTTAACAACTAGGTAGGGTACAATGGGGCTAAAGGCACACCTTTTTTTTTTTCCTGGTCACAAAGTGTATCAAGATTCAAGAAATCCATTTATCTGATTGAATATTGATGGAGCAACATGTCTGTGAAAAGAAATAACAGAAGGTTGTTTTAACCCTTGTGCGACCTTCGGGACACTTTTTTTCTATTATTTTGTCTGTGTTAATGCCAACGGCATATATGTTGCCGAAGGTGTGTATTTTTGGGGGAATTTTGATATTTCAACCTCAGTTCCTATAATACATCTATAATACACAAAATAGTTACACTCAGGACCTTCAGGACAAAAATGTCCCCATTGAAATCCAGTAAAACTGCAATATTTGATCCCAGTGCCATTAAAGCATAAAATCATGAATTATATGATATTATGCTTTCATTCCGGAGTCCTGGCTTCAACATTTACATTTTTAATATTTTCCACCAGATGGTGCCATTTTTCTCATGTTTAGCCTATGGAGCAAATACAAGCTTTTCCCCTATTCTCTGTTTGCTGTATTATAGAGCACTGCAGGCCAATTGAATAAATGATGCAGATAAAATTGTGTGTGTGTGTGTTGGTATGGATGTCAGAATGTGTTCTGTGTGTGTGTGTATGTGAGTGTGTAAGTATGTTTGTGTGAGTGTGTTGGTATGGATGTCAGAGTGTGTTTTGTATGTGTGTGTGTGTGTGTATGTGAGTGTGTAAGTATGTTTGTGTGTGTGTGTTGGTATGGATGTCAGAGTGTGTTTTGTATGTGTGTGTGTGTGTGTGTGTGTGTAAAAAACAACAGTGGCATTATGTAAACAAACTGGCATTTAAAGGGTTAAAATCCTGAAAATGAATGAATATTTGGTAGTTATGATCAGGACTGATGTTGGATAAAAAAAATGAACTCATTGAAAGTGGAAAATAATATTAATATATAATGTGGACGTGGACATTTTTGTCCTCTAAGGACCTCTGAGTAACTTTTTTAAACTGACGCACAAGCGTTAAATACAATTCTTAAAAAAATAAAATTAAAAAAAAAAAATAATAATTAGTGGCGAGGAGGGGATTTTACCCCACACTTAGGGTAAAACGCCCAAATAGGGGTTATACTGATATTGTGTAGATACCGGGGCAATAGTTATAGGGCACAATTTGTTAACTTATGCAAATACTTTTGAGATACTCAGATGCTTTTTTGAGTAACAAATTAAGAGAATGCTTCAGAAAACGGGGCATCATTGTACATTTCAATCCCATTTGGCATTTAATCACTTCTCAAGTATTCTATAATCAAATTCATCTCCATTGTGATTGGATGAGTCAACGTGAGCTCATTTTGAACATCCTTCATATCAAATCTATTCGCCCCACTGAAGAAAAACAATGTGTTTAATAGGGTCCTTTAGCACCTGCAACACGGGGATTTTTACAGGTGATTAGGAAAGTGCTGTAGTAGTTTTTGATGCTATTTAATGTTTTGGGAGAAAATAAAAATCAAAGGTGTACCCTAATGTTTTAAAACATAATCATTAATTCAACATGCTAATGGAGTTTGATAAGAAAAAGAGAATATAAATATTATTATAATCACAGCTGTTTAGCTCAAAGAAGACATTTAAAACAGTCTACTTCATGTTACAGGTCTCACTTCTGGACTGTACAGGTAAAACCCTGTGCTTTGTGTACCAATCTTGTTTGGGTTGTCTGATTTCATGTTTATATCCACATTCATAATTCACAGATTAGGCCTAATATCTACCTACTGTATATTACACGTCACAACCGATTTAGTCGCAAGGTTTTCTCTCTCAGGAATGCATATATTTATCTTGAACTCAGTGACTAAATCTTTGATCCTGCTTGTGGAAATACTACACATGCCCAAAGGTTGACAGCATGACTAAACGGGTGACTGAAAACCATCAGCTGCTCCACTGAACTCTTGGCTAAAAAACGTGTGTTGTAAATGTCAGGACTCTGAGGTTATAGTCATTCCTGTAAAACGCTTATAAGGGGTTACATAAGGCGTATGCATCTAGCATTTTAAAATGATTGTCATGCCATTATGCCCACTTGGCCAGTTAACAGAAGAGTAACGGCACCCCCTTCTGTCCATTCCTAAATTTACTGACAGCCTGTGAATGGATAAAACAGTGTTGAATAAAGATTGAGATATAACCAGCAGTTTCAGGGCACAGTAGTGCCAGGGTGGCAGTCTACGGGCACAAGTCAGGATGGAGTTAGAACCTCAGGTCATCATAGTTCAGAATTAAAGCTTACAGACTGGGGAAGTTGCTCAGTTGCTAACTGCTTTGATATGTTTTCTGTTCTGGTTGTGGAAGCTTATATTAGCTGTCATGCTTAAATGAATCGAACATTACTCAGGGGTATTATGTTTACGGTATGATCAGGCAAAATGTTTTATTAAACGTTCATTTCTCAATTAACTTTACTGCTAAACAAACTACATTTTTAAGAAGAAACGATGTGGAAAACGTCTGTTTTATGAATAACATTTTGTGTTACATAACATACAGTGCATCCCATCATTACAGAATCTTCATTCTTTATGTTTTTATTTTACAACTTTATTGTGTGCATATAATTTTAACCTTACCAACATTTACTTGCATTCTTCAGTGAACCTGAAAATGTGAAATTAATAGAGGGTCTTCCGTTAAACTCGTATCAGTCATAATACAGTATCTCCGTCCGGAGAATGCTTTTGTAAGGATCAAGCAGAAGTGTAACTATTTGTCAAAGTAACAAAACTGCTGGCTTTGTGGCACTACAGCTGGTACTATTGTAAAGAGCATTAAAACGTCCCTTTTTTTTTTTTTTATGTAAAAGTTTTGCATAGCTTTGTTTACATTTCCCTTCTCTTTATTATTTAACGTATTCAAAGGAAGGTGGAGATCCGAGAGCACATTTTCTGTTTTTTAAATATTATTTTGAGTGAATTTTAGTAAATATGGAGTAATACTGAATAAATCTTTAAGTAATTTTGAATACAACTCATGAGCTATCATTAAATGGTAATACATTTTTTGAGGGGTGGGGACAGGTCCTTCAGGTTTTCCAGGAGAGGAGGGGAGCCTAAGCCGCATCAGCTGATCACTGGAGTACCTCAGGGTTCAGTGTTTGGCCCTCTCCTTTTTTCCGTATTTATGATGGTTTTGTGTTGTACTTTCTTTTAATCGTCTAATCTGTCATATCTAACACAACAGTTTGCCGGGTTTCTGCCACCACTTACTGCGCATGCGATGACATTTGTTTACACAATGGGATTGCTCTATATTTAAGCAATATTTCACATTTGTGATGCTCTGTTGATCAGCACTTTATTTAACAAATAACTTCAATGTTGTATTTTGAGGATCTCTTGGTTTCGTTTATAGTGATTATTTTTATAAAGTTTTTTTTTGTGTTTAATTTACAGTATTGTTTTTGAAAACTGAAACATTACCCAAAAAAAAAACAACAACCCGGTATTGGCACCAGCGAGTACTGAAAAGCATCAGCACTCATACTCGGTCTTTAAAAAATGGTATTGGGACATCCCTACTCCTAATCTCTAGTCAACCACAACATCACTGTTATCAAATCAAATCACTTTTATTGTCACACAACCATATACACAAGTGCAATACTGCCTACCAGATGGTAGCAGTGAGAACAGCCCATGGCTCGGGTGGCTGGAGTCTCTGATGATCCTCCGAGCTTTTTTCACACACCGCCTGGTATATATGTCCTGGAGGGAGGGAAGCTCACCTCCGATGATGTGTCTGGCAGTTCGCACCACCCTTTGCAGTGCTTTGCGGTTGTGGGCGGTGCTATTGCCGTACCAGGCGGAGATGCAGCCAGTCAGGATGCTCTCTACAGTGCAGGTGTAGAACCGTGTGAGGATGTGGCGGTTCATTCCAAACTTCCTCAGCCGTCTCAGGAAGAAGAGGCGCTGATGAGCCTTCTTCACAACGACTTCAGTGTGGACGGACCATGTGAGTTCCTCAGTGATGTGGACACCCAGGAACTTGAAGCTGCTGACTCTCTCCACTGGTGCTCCATTGATGGTGATGGGACTGTGTTCTCTGTCTTTTCTTCTGAAGTCCACCAGAAGCTCCTTTGTCTTACTGACGTTGAGGGAGAGGTTGTGCTCCTGACACCAGTGTACAGCCAAGTTTAAAAACAGTGATGCCAACCAGGTCAATCAGAAAACTGTAAGTAGTGTTGACCAGCTATACTGCCCACATCTCAACAAGACCAATCATGTCATGTTTATTCGTATAGTGCTTTTCACAATACATATTGTTTCAAAGCAGTTTTACAGAAAATCATGCTGTAGTGTCTTGACTCTTAAAAGTCCCCATTTAGCAGTTTTGATGAAAAACGTCACTGAAAATCATGCCTTAAAAAATTGTCTTCATGCCCCCAGTGAGCAACCCAAAGGACACATTAAATATAACTGCTGCACTAATGATGTAACGCATTAAATATAACTGCTGCATTAAAGATGTAATGCATTAAATATAACTGCTGCATTAAAGATGTAACGCATTAAATATAACTGCTGCATTAAAGATGTAACGCATTAAATATAACCGCATTAAAGATGTAATGCATTAAATATAACTGCTGCATTAAAGATGTAACGCATTAAATATAACTGGTGCATTAAAGATGTAACGCATTAAATATAACTGCTGCATTAAAGATGTAACGCATTAAATATAACTGCTGCATTAAAGATGTAACGCATTAAATATAACTGCTGCATTAATGATGTAACGCATTAAATATAACCGCTGCATTAATGATGTAATGCATTAAATATAACTGCTGCATTAATGATGTAACGCATTAAATATAACTGCTGCATTAATGTTGTAATGCATTAAATATAACTGCTGCATTAAAGATGTAACGCATTAAATATAACTGCTGCATTAATGTTGTAATGCATTAAATATAACTGCTGCATTAATGATGTAACGCATTAAATATAACTGCTGCATTAATGATGTAACGCATTAAATATAACTGCTGCATTAATGATGTAACGCATTAAATATAACTGCTGCATTAAAGATGTAACGCATTAAATATAACCGCATTAAAGATGTGACGCATTAAATATAACTGCTGCATTAAAGATGTAACGCATTAAATATAACTGCTGCATTAATGATGTAATGCATTAAATATAACTGCTGCATTAAAGATGTAACGCATTAAATATAACTGCTGCATTAATGATGTAACGCATTCAATATAACTGCTGCATTAATGTTGTAACGCATTAAATATAACTGCTGCATTAATGTTGTAACGCATTAAATATAACTGCTGCATTAATGTTGTAACGCATTAAATATAACTGCTGCATTAATGTTGTAACGCATTAAATATAACTGCTGCATTAATGATGTAACGCATTAAATATAACTGCTGCATTAATGATGTAATGCATTAAATATAACTGCTGCATTAATGATGTAACGCATTAAATATAACTGCTGCATTAATGTTGTAACGCATTAAATATAACCGCATTAAAGATGTAATGCATTAAATATAACTGCTGCATTAATGATGTAACGCATTAAATATAACTGCTGCATTAATGTTGTAATGCATTAAATATAACTGCTGCATTAAAGATGTAACGCATTAAATATAACTGCTGCATTAATGATGTAACGCATTAAATATAACTGCTGCATTAATGTTGTAATGCATTAAATATAACTGCTGCATTAAAGATGTAACGCATTAAATATAACTGCTGCATTAATGATGTAACGCATTCAATATAACTGCTGCATTAATGTTGTAACGCATTAAATATAACTGCTGCATTAAAGATGTAACGCATTAAATATAACTGCTGCATTAATGATGTAACGCATTAAATATAACTGCTGCATTAATGATGTAACACATTAAATATAACTGCTGCATTAATGATGTAACACATTAAATATAACTGCTGCATTAAAGATGTAACGCATTAAATATAACTGCTGCATTAAAGATGTAACGCATTAAATATAACTGCTGCATTAAAGATGTAACGCATTAAATATAACTGCTGCATTAAAGATGTAACGCATTAAATATAACTGCTGCATTAAAGATGTAACGCATTAAATATAACTGCTGCATTAATGATGTAACGCATTAAATATAACTGCTGCATTAATGTTGTAATGCATTAAATATAACTGCTGCATTAAAGATGTAACGCATTAAATATAACTGCTGCATTAAAGATGTAACGCATTAAATATAACTGCTGCATTAAAGATGTAACGCATTAAATATAACTGCTGCATTAATGATGTAACGCATTAAATATAACCGCATTAAAGATGTAACGCCGGGGTGTTTCCTTTAAAGAGCTCCAGCTCCACTTATTCTACAATGAGAGTGCTTCTGTATTTACTTATTTGGTATGTTTGCATTATAATTCCCTCATACTTTGTGATCTACATCAGCTGAAGTTTTTTGGAAAGTTTAGCCTGCATCTGGACTGTGAGCTGTGTAATTCTTCCTCAGTCGTGAACTGCAGTGCTGCTCTCATGCATCATCATTAGAGTTTAATATGATCTCATGTTACGTTAAATGACATCAAACGACTATTCGACAACAAACATTTTTGTAGACAATTTTGCAATGTGAACATAATGGTTCAGTAATGGTAATACCACGGCACAGTTTGATTACTATAATAAAATACCATGATATTTAATTGTTACTGCACTACAAAGAATATCATGGTTTTACACAATTGCAGTGTTCAAAAAAACAAGATACTACTATTGCATATTTTAAAGATAATACCATCACCACTTGTGATTTAAAAGCATGTTTTACAGGAGACCTGCAGAATGGATTCAGATTAAATGTGAACAGATCTGACTGGTTGAACTGGTCTCTGTTTAAGATACTGATGCATTTGCCACTTCAGGACACATTGCATTAAACACGAGACATTCACAATACACTATAAACGAGAGAATGACACTTACTGAAGATATTCGGTGTTTATGCATATAATCAATAATATCGAGCAGCATTAGTGAGTGCAGATGTTGCAGCTGTGGTCGTGTAATGATCTCAGATCAGAACTGCACTCACCTGAAACACAAAGCGCACAATCAACGGTCAAATGCGTTTATCAGCCAAGTGTTATCGGATCATTTACATGCCGCGGGTGTGCTCCAGTCTGCCGGAACTGTTTGAGTGACGAGGTGACGTCATCATGATCACCAATTATCAGTCATTGATCATATTGGATTTGCTTTAATTCTTTGAACTACACAGATGAAGAACATAATAAATACTGATATTTATCTGTTAACAATTACAAACGGATTCACATCACATACATCCATAAAATGATGAAGAAGAAATAAATAGTGTATTTAACACAAACAAAACATCTCAAGCTGAAACAGAAAAATCTTCAGTAATGTGTGTTATTGTGTGTTGATTGTGTGTTTGGATGGATCATGAGACACACACACACAGAGACCTGTCCAACACGACTGACACACTGTTAAGGACACACACACACACAGATCAGAGGAAAGACACATCTGTATGTGTGTTTTGTGTAGTAAGGATACAGTATGTGTTGAGTAGGGGCGTCCGATGGAGGAAGATGTTTGAGTGAGTCCAGTATACGGTCCATCTTCATCCTCAGATCATCAGGAGGAGAGAGAGCACAGCACTACACACACACACACACACACACACACACACACACACACACATCAGATAAAGCTGTTTGGGTCATGTGTGCAGAACCTGAAGCAATGACAACTGTACGTAAGCCATTCATAGGTTGATTTTCTCGAAAACTGTAAACACTGTGTCTTTATGGCGCTTTGAAAATTCCTCTGTTTGTTTTGAGAGACACGACACTGACTCGACCAATGGCGTGAGTTGGGGGCGGGGCTATACGTTTTTTTGACCAACGGCAGACGGGGGGCGTTTTGAAAACAAAAGCCTCTTTTCCACAATCGGGCCGAACAGTTCTTATCGCAAAACCGTCCCGTGCCGATCCATCGTGGTATAACAGATCCGTCTTTTGGCGACGCCGAGAGGTAAGCGTTGGAGTGAGTGCAGCGTGCTATATTCCAGTTATTAAGACTGGAATTTTTCCCCTGGTTTTACTCTGCTAACAAACAGCAAAGACACGGACCATGTCGCAAAAATGTAATGAGAAAAAGGCGAGAGGTTTACTATAATTTGTGAGGGCTTGTGTTTGCCATGCAGAAAGTTCCCAGACTACCTAAAAAGGATATTTATTGACCAAATATTGTAAGAAAATAGTATATGAGAATATATTGATATATTTAGAGTTTAAATGAGCTAGTAATCTAATTCCCTGATGAAAAAGGTGTGTAGAAAAATAAGTGTAGGCTACAATACTAGTTAAACCATCATCATAAAATCATGAAGACACACTAAACGAGTCGCCATGTAGCTTACTAAACCCATTCTACCAGCACGGCTAAACATGGTTGAGTAAACGTGCCGAGAATTCTGGGCCGAGAACGATTTATACTTGTAAATGCTACTGTAACTTTGCTCAGAACCGTTCGGCCCGATAGTGCGGCTATTGTTTATTTTTGCAATTCCGTAAGGTGGCACTAGTGATCAAAATACGGTTTTCACACAGCGAAAAAAAAAATAAAAAAAAAAAAATAAATAAAAAAAATCGCACATTTGAAAATCAGAACAATCCCATAGACTTGCATTAATTATCCAACTGTCAAAAATTCGAATGTAAACAATCAAACAAATGGCCTTTCAATCTGCTTTAACCCTTGTGCGACCTTCGGGACACTTTTTTTCTATTATTTTAAATGTTGCCGAAGGTGTGTATTTTTGGGGGAATTTGGATATTTCAATCTCAGTTCCTATAATACATCTATAATACACTGTGTACACAAAATAGTTACACTCAGGACCTTCAGGACAAAAATGTCCCCATTGAAACCCAATAAAACTGCAATATTTTGCAGTGTCAAAGCAGTGTCCATGTGCGTTTGTGTACTTGTGCGAGCAGCAGTGTCCGTGTGCGTTTGTGTACTTGTGCGAGCGGCAGTGTCCGTGTGCGTTTGTGTACTTGTGCGAGCGGCAGTGTCCGTGTGCGTTTGTGTACTTGTGCGAGCGGCAGTGTCCGTGTGCGTTTGTGTACTTGTGCGAGCGGCAGTGTCCGTGTGCGTTTGTGTCCTTGTGCGAGCGGCAGTGTCCGTGTGCGTTTGTGTACTTGTGCGAGCGGCAGTGTCCGTGTGCGTTTGTGTACTTGTGCGAGCAGCAGTGTCCGTGTGTGTTTGTGTACTTGTGCATGTACTTGTGCGAGCGGCAGTGTCCGTTTGTGTACTTGTGCGAGCGGCAGTGTCCGTGTGCGTTTGTGTACTTGTGCGAGCGGCAGTGTCCGTGTGCGAGCAGCAGTGTCCGTGTGCATTTGTGTACTTGTGCGAGCAGCAGTGTCCGTGTGCGTTTGTGTACTTGTGCGAGCGGCAGTGTCCGTGTGCGTTTGTGTACTTGTGCGAGCGGCAGTGTCCGTGTGCGTTTGTGTACTTGTGCGAGCGGCAGTGTCCGTGTGCGTTTGTGTACTTGTGCGAGCGGCAGTGTCCGTGTGCGTTTGTGTACTTGTGCGAGCGGCAGTGTCCGTGTGCGAGCAGCAGTGTCCGTGTGCGTTTGTGTACTTGTGCGAGCGGCAGTGTCCGTGTGCGTTTGTGTACTTGTGCGAGCAGCAGTGTCCGTGTGTGTTTGTGTACTTGTGCGAGCGGCAGTGTCCGTGTGCGTTTGTGTACTTGTGCGAGCGGCAGTGTCCGTGTGTGAGCAGCAGTGTCCGAGTGTGTTTGTGTACTTGTGCGAGCAGCAGTGTCCGTGTGCGTTTGTGTACTTGTGCGAGCGGCAGTGTCCGTGTGCGAGCAGCAGTGTCCGTGTGCGTTTGTGTACTTGTGCGAGCAGCAGGGTCCATGTGCGTTTGTGTACTTGTGCAAGCGGCAGTGTCCGTGTGCGTTTGTGTACTTGTGCGAGCGGCAGTGTCCGTGTGCGTTTGTGTACTTGTGCGAGCTGCAGTGTCCGTGTGCGTTTGTGTACTTGTGCGAGCAGCAGTGTCAGTGTGTGTGTGCTGTCGTCTTTAAGATGTGTGACTCCTCGTCTCTCCACCTCCTCACACACTGACTGCACTTCTGTCTTCCAGTGTGAGATGCCTCCACCAAAACACACCAGCTGCGCACACACACACACACACACACACACACACAGATCAGTCAGTACAAACATCAGCATTACTGCAGGTGATTCAGAAGTGTGTGTGTGTGTGTGTGTGTGTGTGTGTTACCAGTGTAATGAGTTTGAGTACAGCAGGGTGTAGTATGCAGGTCCCTCCACAGGACAGTAAAGAGAAGAGTAGGAATCGATTCCAGGGCTGACACACCATGTGCTGCGCTACACACACACACACACACACACACACACACACACACACACACACACACACACACACACACACATTCAGTGATCTCTGTTCATCACTAAAGCAAATGGCATTTTATTTCCAAAGTCAGTACAACATCTAAAAGCTGACTGTCATTTATTAGTACAGTTCTCTGGAATGCTTGATTGTGATTGGTCAGCAGTGGCATTCTGTATATGCATTCTCAAATATTTGTGTATGAGCACTGAACTCATAACTGTGCTGGTTTGATGTGTCTTGTATCACTTCAAGCTCACTTATAACTAACAAATATGTGTATACAGAGGTCTAACACAAACACACACCTATTGCAGTGTTCCTTCTGTGCAGAAAGCCAATCAGAGACCTCAAACAGTCCACAGCTGCACTGATCACCAGATCCTCTTTCTGCACACACACACACAATGACAGAAAGTGTTAAATATGTAGAATCAACTGACAGAAATTGAGATGTGCTGGAAATTAATTTTCATGACTTGAATGATGTAAATCTCCTGTGATGCATGAACACACACTGATGGACACTGTTAGTTGACTAATTAAATATACAAGTAAGAGGAAAAAATGCTTTAAGCAGACACAGTGCTAAGTGCCCAAAGTTGAATTAACAGTGACAAATATGTCTAGAGTGGCCGTGAACATGTATTTTGCATAATATCATTACACATATTCTTTTGTCCCTTTGACAAAAGGAATTATTGACATCCTGTCACAAAAACATCATGATTGTTTACTTATTTTGTGCTCATTTGCTTGTCAAGAATGTGTCTGCACATGAAGTTCCGACAGTAAAATTCTTCTCTTCTCAAATAAACCGATGACACATTTAATCACTGAGGTAATAGTTATTTTTGTCCCTGTGTGTACCTGCAGTATGAGTCCTCTCAGGGCCATCATTAGGCTCTTTGCGCCACTGTACCTGAATGGGTACAGAATGCCATCTGCTTCCTGAAGGGGGTGCTGCAGTGCGGCACTCTCACATACACACACCAGTGAACTCTTATCTACATCCAACCACACCTGCACAAACTTCACACTACACACTACACACACAGATGTTCATTTATTACAATATGGAGTTACATTCATGCCACAATTCTGTAAGCGCAAGATTATATTTTTAGCGCTCAAAAATGTTCTGTTCACATTCAAACAAACTTTATTTGAGTGCAAAAATTATCTTTGTGTGCTCAAAACATCATATTGAATGCACAGATTTTTTTTTGTGTACTCAAAATATTTTGTTCACTCAAAATATAATTTTGCATGCTCAAATTTGTCAAAATATCAAAATATAACTGTGCGCTCAAGTGTCATTTCGCGTGCACATACATTTTTAGTGCGCTCGAAATCTTGCGTGCGCAAAATATCATCTTGCACACCCAAAATATCATCTTGCATGCTCAAAATATCATCTTGCACGCTCAAAATATCATCTTGCATGCTCAAAATATCATCTTGCGTGCACAGAAAATGTTTGTGCACTCAAAATGTAATTTTGTGCGCTCAAAATATCTTGCACACTCAATGTCATCTTGCATGCTCAAAATATCATCTTGCACGCTCAAAATATCATCTTGCGTGCACAGAAAATGTTTGTGCACTCATAATGTAATTTTATGCGCTCAAAATAACATCTTACGCGCTCAAAATATAATCTTGCGTGAACAATTTTTTTGTGCGCTCAAAATATCTTGCACGCTAAATATCATCTTGCATGCTCAAAATATCATCTTGCGTGCACAGAAAATGTTTGTGCACTCAAAATATAATTTTGTTCGTTAAAAATATCATCTTGCGTGCTCAAAATATAATCTTGCACAATTTTTTTGTGCGCTCAAAATATCATCTTGTATGCTCAATATCATCTTGCGTGCACCAAACTTTTTTGTGTGCTCAAAATATCATCTTGCACTTGCAGAATTATGGCACAAATACAGTATAACACCATATTACTATAGCAACTCCTCTCTGAATGTAATCTGTTTCATCTTTATTCAATCATTCTTTGTTGTTTGTAGTGTGAGTGATGGGAGAAACGTCTGAAATGAGTGAATCACATTCTGTACTCACATGGACCACTGAAGGATATGAAGTCACATTAGATACAGTGTACTAAAATATAACTAATTACACTAATGCTTATTAAGGGAGTTGTATCTTTTTAATCATATAACTTCCAATGCATTATATAACTTATTTCTAAAATCAGAGCTGTTTTTAACAATGAAACTACAAACCCACAATAAGACTGGTAAATGAAATAAACACAGCTTGTGTTTTCTACTCATCTAGAAATTCAAACTCAGCAAAGATGATAATTATTCTTATTTTGGCGGATGTGTTTGTGTAAATGTGTTGTATATGAGTGTCTTACTCAAAAGCAGACTGTGTGTGTGTCTCTTGCTGAACGTGAGTCGGCTCACAATCCTATGAAGATCTATACTGATGCTCCTGTGCACCTGAACACACACACACACACACACACACACGCACACACACGCACACGCACGCACACGCACACACACAATACATCAGGTGTTTGGTGTACATCACTTGTGCCTCACATTTCATTCATTTAGCAGACACATTTTATTCAAAGCGACTGACAAATGAGGAAAAACAAACAATTAATTATATAAAGCAATAATATTAGTACTGCATCACTGAATTTTGAAAGTAAATTAGTGTGGTACAAAAGCAAGAGCAGAAGTGAAGGTGCAACATGGTAGAGAGAAAAAGTTAGAATATATTTAATAAAAACAGAAAGTGTCTTTAATCCTGATTTTGAGTCCTGCAGTCTTCAGGCGTTTCTTGAAGGTTGTAATGGTCTTGTTCCACCACAGGGAAGAGAAAGAGAAGGCTCCAGAAAGAGACTTTAAACTTTATTGTGATGGGAGCACCAGACGCTGCTAATTCACTGATCACAGGTCGGCAGGAACACACACACACACACACACACACACACACACAGCTGCAGGATTGTGCTGAAGTGTGAGGCTGCTTAAAAGAGCGTTGCAGTAGTCCAATCTTGAGATGATAAGAACACTGACCAGCAGCTGTACAGTGTTGTGTTCAACTGATGGTTGGGATGCGAATCATCCAGGTGGAGAGAGGGTGGACAGGTCCAGCTAGATGTCTTTGAGTGTATGTGTGTCTCACCTGTGCAGAGTGTGTGTGTTGTAGGTTAATGAGGGAGGACAGCAGCAGGAGTGAACAGCTGTGCAGAGCAGATAATGAAGAGGAGGATGAAGAGGGAGAGACTGATAAAACTTCCTCCAACAACTCCATGAGCCTGATGTTACCCAGCAGCAGAGACACAGCTGTTACACACACACGTTACAGTGAGGACCTGTCATACACAATGCTTTCATACTTAGATAATGACACTGAATCATATCTAACTTCAAAACCACTTCACATGTCCTCACCAGTCAGTTCCCATCATGTTTCGCTGTATTAACGAGGACATTTTCACAAATAAAGCTAAACCTGTCCGCTCCAGTGTCGATCAAGAGTGTATCTATATAAAAATTGATGATTGAAAAAAGAATATTTTATTCATATTGTATTTGTACTGTGATACATTTCAATCCATATCTATAAAGCAAGGAGAGGAAGTCATGGTCAAACTCTCAAACATTTGTCACCAGTCACGACATACGTCACGAGTAAATGGCCAATCAACACTGTACTCCGTATTCGAGGGGGAGAGGTGGAAAAGAGGAAAGCAACGAGAGACAGATGGATCACTGATAGGACAAGCTGTTTTCAAAAGGTAAGTACGCAGATACTGAAGTTGCAATAAACATCACAATACTCTTTGCCAGCAGTCACCAATTAGTGCCCGAGTCCGGCCCCCGGATTTGTTCCATCCAGACCGTAAGACATCATGACAACGGTTTCCCCATCTCACCGTTTCTACAAATGTGTTTTTTTAGATTTGCAGCGCGACAAAACAACAGAGCTGTGTACACCACAAGTGCTCCGGGGCGTGATAGCACTGATCTTTCAGCGCTGTATCCTTGAATATTTTTCTCTAGCACTTAATGCGCTTTTGCACTCTGCACGCGGTGCGTCTCTCCCCCGGGCCTTGACATGAGGCGCCGCAAAGTAGAGCTGCAGACGCGGTTATTTTAATGACAGTAGACCGTAACGGAGAAATACAGCGAGCAGCAATAAGAACTGATTAAACAGAGTATTTGCCCATATGAGTTGGTGTTTTTACATGATATAGCTAACAAACATTAGGAGGATTAGCAAACGTAATGTCAACTTTGCTTGCATTCAATCTTTCATCTCCTTTGTGAATAAAATTCCGTTGCCCTTTTTGCGCTCGACTAAACGGGCTAGCCAGCAAGCTACATGAAGAGTGTCAACTCCACTAACGTTGATTCTCGCCAGTTATCACGATTATATTTTTCAGAGCCATTTAAAGGATGTTTTGTGTTGGAGTTTGTGTTAGTTTAAATTTTGACACAAAAATTTAAATTTTTACTGCAAATGTATATCGGCCCCAAATATCGGTTATCGGCCGAAATAATAATCATTATCGGTCCTGAAAAAAACATATCAGTCGACCCCTATGTCATATTACAACTTACATCTGCACAGACAATGAAGCCAATGAACAGGTGAGCTTGACCTAAGTGACGCGCTAGTCAGAATGTGTAACGTGTGTTGTGAATACGCCGTTTCCTTAAAAACACGTTACACGTAACACAATATCTGAAACTGTTTAAACGTGAGTCACTTCTAAAAGTAGTTCATATTTCAGTACATTTATTATGTGTTTATTTCAAGAGCTTTTCACAACAGTTGTTTAATCTTACATATTAAACATATTCATCTTTTATTAGTTTCAGTGTTTCTCATTAATTACCCAGACTGGCGGCCCGCCACAGTCTAATCTGTCCCGCCATAGTTTCATAATGAACCAACAATATCTTTACACTTCTCATAATAACAAAAGATCTCTAACGTTGTGTTTTCAGCCGCTGCTTCGACAAAGCATCTCTCACTCCCAGTCAGTCAGCTCCCCCCACTAGCCCTCATTAACGCTAACGACGTTAGCTGTCAGTCTCCACACTTATGACGACTGTCATATCCGGCTGCTTGTCATGAAAAACAATGCATCACATATGTAGCATTATATCTAGCTAGCTAACATTAGCTAATTATCTAACGTTAACATTATTACCAGCATCTCTGACAACTAGGGCTGAGCGATAGGATGATGTAATCCAATACTGACGATGTCTTACAAAGATCCCGATTCCGAACAGACATGATCGACAATATCAGGAAATGGCAAAACCATGGATCTGGGAAGTCACCAAATACAGTATATTAAACCGTGGCCAGGGTGTGATATAGCACCCGCCACCCGGCAAATGCGACGAGGCTGAGTCCAGTTCACAAGCTCCTCGTCCACATGTATTTAATGCACGGGTAATTTTGGGTTTGATATATGTTTAATTGTAAGTTTAAACATTTTACTTTAAGTTTGGTCGGTTATAGTTTGATCCATATTTTGTCAATTTGCACATTATTATCAACTAAATATGTTGTTTTTATTTTATTTTTTGTAAAATGTACTTAAATTCATGAATATGACGATGAAATATTGACTAAATTTAGGGTTATGATTACAATAAAAAACTGTGTGAAGATTTACACTACGTGTTACCTCTGTCAGTGCAGTGTGATGGACACACACACAGGAAACAGTACAGGCAGTTTAACGCAGACAACAGCAGCTCTGAGTCACTGGAGTTCATCTTCCCAACCAGATTACTCACTACACACACACAGACACAGACACACAGACACGGACATACAAGTGAATGATTGATATACTGTACATGTTAATAAAATCCCTCAAAACTGTGTGAGTGGCTGTGTGAGTGAGTGTGAGTGGCTGTGTGTGTGTGTGTGTGTGTGTGTGTCTGTCTGTGTGAGTGAGTGTCTGTGTGTGTGTGTGTGTGTGTGAGTGAGTGTCTGTGTGAGTGAGTGTCTGTGTGAGTGAGTGTGAGTGTCTGTGTGTGTGTGTGTCTGTGTGAGTGTCTGTGTGTGTGTGTGAGTGTCTGTGTGAGTGTCTGTGTGAGTGTCTGTGTGAGTGTCTGTGTGTGTGTGTGAGTGTCTGTGTGAGTGTCTGTGTGTGTGTGTGTCTGTGTGTGTGTGCGAGTATCTGTGTGTGAGTGAGTGTGAGTGTCTGTGTGTGTGTGTGTGTGTCTGTGTGAGTGTCTGTGTGTTTGTGTGAGTGAGTGTGAGCGTCTGTGTGTGTGTGCGAGTATCTGTGTGTGTGAGTGTCTGTGTGAGTGTCTGTGAGTGAGTGTCTGTGTGTGTTTGTGTGAGTGTCTGTGTGTGTATGTGTGTGTCTGTGTGAGTGTCTGTGCGTGTGTGTCTGAGTGAGTGTCTGTGTGTGTGTGTCTGTTTGTGTCTATACATAGTTTATATGTAAAATCACCATGGTAAAGCAATTTAAAGTCTGTGTGATCCATTTCACTATGACTTGCGTTACTCTGAACCAGAGACAACACGCCCAACAACACAGACACTCTATCTGAAAGACAAAATCACATACTGAATATCATCAGAAACATTCTTATAGGTGTGAAAACCTGGACTAAACTCAAACTGTTTCTAGTCTGCTAGCAGGACGAGTGCAGCTGGTTCTGACCTGTGTGTGTGAGTTTCTGCAGGAGTAACAGAAGAGCTGATTTAATCCGATCACAGAGATCAGACATTCTGCTGCTGTCACCTGAACACAGGAAACACCTCAACACACCTGCAGCTCTATGTGCCACTGCTGACTCTGCTTCACACACCACCACCTGAACACACACACACAGGATGTATTCTTGCATTGTCTTTAATTGGTGGTGTGTTTTTGTAGGTGATCTTGATCATAACTGGCAGCAAGCATGGGCCATTAAAAACATGTCTAATAGATTTTGAATGCATCCTGTGTGTGTGTGTGTGTTTGAGTCACCATCATAGACATCAGAGATGCAGGGTGTTTCTGAAGCAGCTCCAGCAGCTCTGACTGCATCTGATCCTCTTCCTGACCCGCTTCTGACCCGCTGGTGAGATTTCCTGTCAGTGCTGTGACTCCAAAGTGCTCTGAGAGCTCAGGATACGAGAAGATGAAGCTCAGGATAGAGGGATGAAGAGAGGAGAGAGAGAAGAGGAGAGGACAGCAGGACAGAGCTCGACTGATGCTCTTCACTGCAGCCTGAACACAGACAGACAATCTAATATGACATACTGTATCTCCTTCTTATAATTACTGAAGTGTCCTTCGAACACAGACTTGGCTCATGACTGTACTCTTGTGCTGGTTGATTCTGCTTTACGTTTATTATGTCACTGTTTCTCAACTTCCTCCTGTTTAACTGGTTGTTTCTATTGTGACTGATGACAAAGCAGTTTTAAGTGTGTTTCCTCATTCTATACTCCATTATACAGTGACAGATGAACTTGAGCAGATGTTTGAGGTGTTTATGAGCTGAAGTGAGTGTGTGTATTCTCACGGTGTCCAGTTGAGGACCGCAGTGTTGAGTGACTGACAGCAGATACAGAACTGAACACAACACTGATGGAGGGAGAGAGATATCAGTGTGATCCTGAACACACATGAACCGCACAACACCGGAGAACACTAAAGAGTCACACAGCAGCCTGCACACACACACACACATCAAATAATTCAATACATTTAAATAAGCTCATTTAATTTCCATAATATTTACTCGATTTAATTTATGTAATTTTGTAACCATCTCATTTGCTGTCATTGCATTATAGTGTATTGAATGATATAATATGTGGGTATGGATTTATTGGACGCTGAAAACACACACACACCTGTCTCCGTGGCGCAGTGACAGGTGCAGCAGGTAGATGATGCAGTACTGTGTGTTTCTGAGGGATTGTTGAGGATCGGTGAGAACAGACGTCCAGTCACACACACGACAGCACAGAGATGACAAACACTCCTGCAGTACACTCTCCACATGAGCTACACAACACACAATAACGGCTCACTCAGCACAGAGTTTTGAGAGTTGTTTTCAGTCTCAAGTGAAAAGAGTCTCTGTGATATTCTGACTCAAGTCCCTCCTTCAGTGTAAGTCTATGGGGTTTTGTTTTCAGGTGAAAAACTCACACACACACACACACACACACACACACACACACACACTACCTTGATGGTCACTGCTCGAAGTGTCTGACTGAGTGAACAGACACATACAGAGTTTGAGAAGGAAATCACAGCAGACCAGATTCAGAGACACATTCCTGAAAGAGAGTCAAACGTTTCACACATGAACATTCAAAAAAGCAATCCTTGTGTGTGTGTGTGTGTGTTTGTTTGTGTTTGTTTGTATGTGTGTGCTTGTTTGTATATGTGTGTGTATCTATGTATGTGTGTGTGTGTGTGAGAGAGTATGTTTGTGTGTGAGTGCATGTGTTCGTTTGTATGTGCGCTTGCGAGTGTGTGTGTGCGCGCATGTGTGTGTTTGTATGTGAGTGTGTGTGTGTTTGTATGTGTGTGCATGCTTGTTTGTATGTGTGTGTGTTTGTTTGTTTGTGTGTGTTTGTATGTTTATTTGTATGTGTGTGTGTGTTTGTTTGCGTGTTTTTGTTTGTATGTGTGCGTGCTTGTTTGTATGCGTGTGTGTGTGTTTGTTTGTGTGTTTTTGTTTGTTTATTTGTTTTATGTATGTGTTTGTTTGCGTGCATTTGTTTGTTTGTATGTGTGTGTGTTTATGTGTGCGTGCTTGTTTGTATGCGTGTGTTTGTGTGTGTGTGTGTTTGTTTGCGTGTTTTTGTTTATTTGTTTTTATGTGTGTTTGTTTGCGTGTTTTCATTTGTATGTGTGCGTGTGTGTTTGTTTGCTTGTATGTGTGTGTGTTTGTTTGTATGTGTGTGTGTTTGTTTGCGTGTTTTTGTTTGTATGTGTGCGTTTGTTTGTATGTATATGTGTGTGTTTATGTGTGTGTTGTTTGCGTGTGTGTGTTTATTTGTTTGTATGTGTGTGTGTTTGCGTGTTTTTGTTTGTATACATGCGTCTGTTTGTTTGTATGTGTGTGTGTTTATGCGTGTGTGTTCACCTGTTTCCTGAACACAGTTGAGCTCTGTTCTCTAGAGTCAGTCTGATGAAACCAGAGGAGGCTGAGAGACAGAGAGAAGTAAAAATCACAAACGTTCACAGAGATGAATCTCTTTGTTTTTCCCTCTCAGTGCACACAGGTCTATATCGTATGTTCATGTTCACTCCAGCTTTCCTGTGACCTTTCACCTCTTACCCCTCACCGAGTTTTCTGCAGAAGGACAACATGTGAGCAGGACTCAGAGAAAAATGACGAGACAAAACTGAGAAAAAGACCTGCAGCACCTGTGGAGAAGAAACACGCTCACAGACTCTCTACACACACACACACACACACACACACACACACACACACACACACATCAGTATAGTACAAAACACACATGTGTGTGACTCACAAATGCATTATTACTGTAACATTGAATAATGCTGCTTTGAACTCATGGTAACCGTAGGGACGGTGTGTGTGTGTGTGTGTGTCTTACAGTGACAGTCGGGATGCAGGTGGTGTCGCAGCAGTGCAGTAGATATACACACAGAGACTCCAGTGTTTCCTGCTGTTGTGAAGCTGAACACACACTGTCCTTCAGAGCCGACTCACACATACACACCTCTGCCAGACTAAACACACACACAATTCTTACTAACACAAATAAACATCCTCAAGTCTGCTGTTAAACAGTTTATGTCCTGAATGAGCTGATGTAGTTACACATTATCATCTATTAAAGCAGTAAACTATATTTGAACAGGTTAAAAACACACTGAATATTTCACAGCAGAATGTGTTACTGACCTGCAGGCTGCATCAAAACACTTGAGCATCTGCAGAAGAACTGCTCCAGCTTTAACTGATTCATTACTGAACTCTGACCCACAGGAACTCTCCTGAACACACACACACACACACACACACACGCACACACGCATGAAGTCAGCGCTGTGACTTTCTCTGATGATGTATTTGGCATAGTAGACATCCTGTGGTGCTGAAGCCTTTAGCCGCCCTTTCACTGCACACCAAATACGACCTCCGACACACAGGAAATCATTTATTTCCAATGGCGAGTTGCACGGGGGGATGCAGAATTTTCAGATCCGATTTGAGCTTTGGATGCGTTAAAATGTTTTAACTTGAGCGACTAGACTGTATGCGACACCCTGACCGGATGTGATGTATTCTATACTTTTTGGTTTAAGTTTACCATAAACACTTGATGTTTGTAAATGCTCTTGCTGTTGCACTCCTTCACTGGAGACGCAAACAGAAATACTGCAAGTCAGTGTGGGTAAAACACTACCTGGCTCAGAGGAAGCATCTCAGCGAGTATCACTGTTTAGTGCAGGAGATACGCCTCAAAGGGGACGATTTCTATGAGTATTTCACAAGAGCAATTTGACGAGATCCTCCAGGTTGTTGGCCGAGTGCCTGGTAATTTAACTCATCCATCTGCTCAACTAAATCACTCACATTAATGTCATCGTAATCGGAGGTAAACCACTGGTCCTTATTTTGACTAAAGTCCATTGCAAGCAGTGACGGTTCATCACGACTGCCACTAGGGGGAACTATGAGGGTGGGACATGACTGTCGGAGACAGTGAAAAGGCGGCTTTTGTGTCTAAGAATTGAGCTGGTATATGAACGGTTGCATGTTTAAACACGTCAGAGGGCCACTGAACACATACACACTCACTCTGTTGTGTATGTGATGATATTCTGTACATTTGGACATCACAACCTCCACGATTCTCCTGATGTCTGACAGCTGAACCGGACTGGACTGATGATGCGGCCTGTACAGACACACACAAGACTTTATGAAGCATCTGACTGCTTGAGTGTGTATCTGTGTGTTTGTATTACCTGAAGAGGACAGTCGCTGCCAACACTGCATGGATGGACACCTGCAGACAGGAAGAGGCCACGCCCTCCACGATGACATCCGTGACAGCAGAGAACTCAGAACCGGACGGGAACAGACGCACACCTGCAGGCTGCCTACACACACACACTAGTGTTGTTATTCAGCTGTGTTTGCATAATGTAACTGTGTTTATAGTGTGTCTAAAGAGAGAGTGTGTGTGACCTCTCCAGTACAGCTGTCAGCAGCTCCAGTCCTCGTTTCTGCACCTCAATGTTGGATTTTCCCAGAGTCTCTTTTAAACTACGCACTAACGGCTCAATACCTCAAACACACACACACACACACACACACACACACACACACACACACACTTCTAGTTATTACACTTACAGGATAGTTCTCAATCTAAACTCTACACTGGATGAAGTAAGAGTCTTACCGTACACAGAGTGACACTGTGAGAAGAAGAGCGGATCTTCAGACAGCAGCAGTAGACAACTGAACACTGAACACATCAACACATCACTGCTGCTACACACACACTCAAACAGAAACTCTGAGACATACACACGAGGAAGATACAACAAAGCAAATATTCCATAAGTATGTAAATCACCCCTGAGAGAAAGAGATTTATTTTTCACTAATGAGATTAAAAGTGATGTGACATGTGTCCTACTGCAAGTCACTTTTATTGGGAAAATGTATTCATTACATTCAGACTCATCCTCCTCTGGCTTTACCATAAATGTGTACATGCCAGTATCTATATAGTTTGTCATTTATAAGTCATGTATTCACTGAATGGATGAAGTGATCTAAATGTTCAACACTGTATAATACTGCAATGATAATGTGTAAATTGTAGCATCTCAGTCTGACATCCTGAAAGTCAATGATGTGATTGTGAATGTCTCACCAGGGAAATCAGCGTGAATGAATGATGAACTGAAGTGAGCGGGTGAGTGAATGAGGATAGCACACACACAGTGAACAGACACCACCTGAAGAGAGTCCTGAGTGCTCAACAACACCTAAAACACACACACACACACACACACACACACACACACAGTATTACCGTTACGCTGCTGTACTTGTACTTCTGCTTTTGTTCTTAGATTGATTGTGTGCAGGTCCACACACACATTGTTCATGAAGTTCTTCATTTGTTTGCTCATTATATGTATATTTTATTAAATTAATGCTTTCTGCTACCAATAAGAGTGTAGTACTGTCAGCTCTACTGTCAGTGTGTGAGTACGTGTGTGCGAGTGCATTTGTGTTTGTGTGTGTGTGAGTGTATGTGTGCATGAGTGAGAGCATGTGTGAGTGCATGTGTGTTTATTTGTGTTTGTGTGTGTGTGTGTGTGTGTGTGTGTGACAGTGTGTTTGTATGTGAGTGTGAGTGTGTGCGACAGTGTGTGTTTGTTTGTTTGCGTGTGTATGTTTGTGTGAGTGTGTGTGTGTGTGACAGTGTGTTTGTATGTGAGTGTGTGCGACAGTGTGTGTTTGTATGTGTGCTTGAGACAGTAGGTGTTTGTTTGTTTGTTTGTGTGTGTGTATGTTTGTGTGAGTGTGTGTGACAGTGTGTTTGTATGTGTGTGTGTGCGTGCGTGCGTGATACACTGTGTGTGTGTGTGTGCAAGACTGTTTGTGTGACAGTGTGTTTGTATGTGAGTGTGTGTGCGACAGTGTTTGTTTGTGTGTGTGTGTGTGTGTGAGACAGTATGTTTGTATGCGAGTTTGAGTGTGTGCGACTGTGTTTGTTCGTGTGTGTGTGTGTTTGTGTGAGTGTGTGAGACAGTGTGTTTGTATGTGAGTGTGAGCGACAGTGTGTGTTTGTTTGTTTGTGTGTGTGTGTGTATGTTTGTGTGAGTGTGTGTGTGTGACAGTGTGTTTGTATGTGAGTGTGAGTGTGCGCGACAGTGTGTGTTTGTTTGTTTGTGTGTGTGTATGTTTGTGTGAGTGTGTGTGTGTGTGACAGTGTGTTTGTATGTGAGTGTGAGTGTGAGTGTGTGCGACAGTGTGTGTTGGTTTGTTTGTGTGTGTGTGTGTGTGTGTATGTTTGTGTGAGTGTGTGACAGTGTGTTTGTTTGTGAGTGTGAGTGTGTGCGACAGTGTGTGTTGGTTTGTTTGTGTGTGTGTGTGTGTATGTTTGTGTGAGTGTGTGTGACAGTGTGTTTGTATGTGAGTGTGAGTGTGTGCGACAGTGTGTGTTTGTTTGTGTATATGTTCAGACCTTCTTCAAGATGAGTGGCAGTGGTTGGTAAGTCAGCGGCTCTTCACTGCATTCCTGTAGACTCATCAACACACACACCACCTCAAAGAACTGCAACATCTGCTTCAGAACACCTGAAACACACACACACACACACACACACACACACACACACACACACACACACACACACACACACACACACACACTGAACAGACTGTAACATCTGCTTTAAATCAAATCACTACACATCTGAAATCCACAGTTTTTCCCTGTTGTCGAGTAGTGCAGCAACAACTAACTGATAAACATCGTTAATGAAAATAATTCACACTGAATTTAACTATCGATTAGTCGGACCTGTACGCCATCCCTAGAGAAATTCCATCAGTGATGTCACCTTACAGTAGTACAAAAATATGTTTGCATGATAAAACTCGTTTGAAAAACAACAAGTTGAAGCAGAAAAAACATGACGCAAGTTGTCCCACGCACAGGAGAACTTTATAAACACTCCACTGATCACAAGCACGCAGTTTATTGTGTTCCGGAGTCAGGTGTGTTGAGTGCTTGTTCTGTTTGATGCATTTAAGAGTTGTTTCTCTCCAGCGCATTACTTACATTTTACTGTTGTTTTAAAAGTCATGCACATATTCCTGCTTACAGCTGGTACGGCCTCTTTTGGCCAGAGAAGTGAGGTTTACACATACCACACAGCCATCACATGTGCCAGCTGGCTCCTGTTACACTTGCTTACCCAGGCAGTTGATGGTGACAGTAGTTGAGTGTGTGTGGGAGAGTGTGTGCAGCAGTAACACACACATTCTCTCTCGCTGAGTGTTTGTCAGCGTGTGGACGGCAGCGCTGGAGCTCCAGACTCTCAACAGCACGTAACACACAGCGGCCTTCAGATCCTCATCTGACACCAGCAGACCTCCACAAACACACTCCAACACACACACTACACACACACACACGCAGAAAAACACAAAGTGTGTGTTGTGATGATTGGAGAGGTGTTTATGAGCACTGACTCTAATGAAGTGATCTGTTTGACTCAAGATAAGTGATGTAAAGACTGACATGTGCAGTGGTGTTTGTGTCTTACAGTGGCTGGACGTCAGTGTTTGTCTCAGAGCAGGATGAGCGTCCAGCAGTTTACCCAGAAGCATGACAGATGGCAGAGAATCCTTCACCCTGCTGCCATCACTCAACTGGAACAGAGAGATGCTTTACTGACCCTTAATCTGAGGGGACACCACACTGTGCTGACGGTGCATGGTGAAGACACCGCATGGGTAAACGTAAGGGTTTGAGAAAGGGACGACCCATCATGTGACCAAGAGTGGAGTACATTTCAATATAGTATTGCAACACACTGACATGGGCATCTGTTGACCAATGAGAGTATCACACAGTTGTGCTTCCTGATATCCACTTGCATCTGAGTCTTTCCACGACCTAAAATGTTTATAAGGGTGTGTGTGTACCTTTGAGTGGATCTCATCCAGCATGAACTGCAGAAACTGCTGACTCTGCATATCCAGCGACATTTGCAGCAGTACTGAAACACAAACACACAACATGTATGACGTCTAAGAAAATCGAAAGATCAATCAACAATATTCGTGTCTGAGTACATTCAGAAACATACAGGTATGGATCATTAGGACACTGATGGTGGCTGATAACAGATATTAATTATTATATGGAGATTAAGGAGAATTATACTATTAATTGTGGAAAATTAAAAAAACAGAACAGACTTTTTAGCACAATTACTGGTGTGTCTTTGGACGGATGCACATGACAGATAAAAATGACAGAAATGGGGGTTGTTTTTATGTCTCCACCATGGTTTATTGTCAATAACTATATTAAATATATAACGTCACTGCGTTGCAACTCTACTCTCATTGAAGTGGGGGGAAAGCATAAAGGAGTCAGGTTTGGAGGTACAAATGAACTAAAACAAATAAATTCATGATCAATTCATACTATGTTATTTGTAATTAACATTATTTTATCTTTAAACATTTTTAGGAGTTTTGAGAGCCTTCTAACATCCAAAGTAGTTTAATACAGAATCAGAAATTATTTAAATTAATTAGCCCAATTAATACAATTTCTAGCAATCAATTCACATATAGATAAATATTTTATTAGACGGGGGAAATAAAGTGGTTGGAGCCGCTGCACGATACGGGATGCCCGTCAACTCATCGCTGCATCGGGTGTTTACGGTGTAATGAGAGTGATTTTGAGATGCTGTTGTTTTGAAAGCTTTGACGTTAGTGGTTCGAGCAGCAAACTTTTGTCTGTTGGTAAAACAGGGATATAAGACAGTGGCTGTGTTTACATGCACTCATTTTCTTCAATCTGAATGTGCTGTTTATACGTCCTCTAAACACTGCAGTCCGATACAAATATTCGATGACGTGCACTACATGTAAAGACGGCGTATAGACAGGTGGGTGAGGGAGTTGTCTTTAAAGGAGTTTACAGATGTGGGACTTTAAGCAACAGCTGCGGATGGGATGCTACACAAAAATCAGTAAGCAATAATGACGGCGGAACAAAGCATTTAATCATTCAAGAAAAGAAAAGTGATGCTCGCAGTGTTTAATGACTGTCAGAAGAAGAGTTTCTCTTGTACGATATAAATAGCCTACGTCTAAAACACAGATATTATTATTAATAGGCTATCGATATTGTTGATATTCAAAGCGAAGAGTATCATGTATACATACGTAACAAATCTCTGCACATATCAAATAAGGGCTGCAACTAATGATTTATTAATATTATATTCAACATTCTCAGATAACAACTGTTCTTCTGCAGTATAGCTGCTAAAGTAAATGTACGTTGTTTAAAGGAGTTTTAGATATTTATATTGGAAAGCCAAAACAAAAACAAATCAAAAGTGTATTTTGTTGCGGTGTATAATGGGGTGAAGACTACGCTCTCTCATCTTTCTGTTCACTTCATCTTTAACTCTCTCTTATTAATGAAGCTGTGTATTGACAATGTTCTTCATGATAATAAACACAGAGTGACACATATGTTATGATTCAGTAAGTCACGAGTCATCACGTTATAATCTAGCTGCATTAAGCGTGTGCGCTCGAGGGATGAGCGTCCCGTGACAGAGTGTGATTCAGACGGGTGCAGTTTCAATCTCTCCCCCTTAGATCGGGACATTCACACAACTCATAGAAGAGGTGCTGACCACACAGAGAAATGACCGTTTCAGAGTTTGTAGTTATTTACATGATCTGCTTCTGTATTATTTGAACTTTAATAAAGGATGCATGTCATCATTAGAGTTTAATGTACACTCATGTTACGTTAAATGAGATCAAAACAACTATTTGACAATGGGATTTTTATTGTCGTCGTTGATAATCCGATTGAGCCATCGGTCGGACTATAAACGG